>NW_027278499.1:0-188578 GCF_030028105.1 Mobula birostris
AGACAAAAAAGTTGATTTCTCAGTGAATAGAATGCTTTGACATAAATGTAGTTTCCATTTCAATTGTACTCAAAAGTCCTTACTGCAAACCTGATGGAAACACCATAGGTTAACTTTCCACATGATTACGAGAAGTTTGAAAGTTGTTTCATGGCTGTACACATCAACACAAAAAAGTTGTTATCTCAGTGCATGCAATGCTTAGACAATACAAATAGTATACATTTCAGTTTTTCACCAAAGCACTTACTACAAACCTAATGGAATCACCTTAGGTTAACTTCCCACATGATTCTGAGATGTCTGAAAGTTGTTTCAAACCTGTGCACATAAAGACAAAAAAGTTGATTTCTCAGTGAATAGAATGCTTTAACATAAAAGTCGTTTCCATTTCAATTGTACTCAAAAGTTCTGACTGCAAACCTAATGGAAACACTTTAGATTAACCTTCCACATGATTATGAGTAGTTTGAAAGTTGTTTCATGGCTGTACACATCTACACAAAAAAGTTGCTATCTCAGTGCATGCAATGCTTGGACAATACAAATAGTATACATTTCAAATTTAGACCAAAGCACTTACTACAAACCTAATGGAAACACTTTAGGTTAACTTCCCACATGATTCTGAGATGTCTGAAAGTTGTTTCATACCTGTGCACATAAAGACAAAAAAGTTGATTTCTCAGTGAATAGAATGCTTTGACATAAATGTAGTTTCCATTTCAATTGTACTCAAAAGTCCTGACTGCAAACTGAATGGAAACACCTTAGGTTAAGTTTCCACATGATTATCAGTAGTTTGAAAGTTGTTTCTTGGCTGTACACATCAACACAAAAAAATTGTTATCTCAGTGCATGCACTGCTTAGCCAATACAAATATTTACATTTTAATTTTACACCAAAGCACTTACGGCTAACCTACTGGAAACACTTTAGGATAACTTCCCACATGATTCTGAGATGTCTGAAAGTTGTTTCATACCTGTGCACATAAAGACAAAAAAGTTGATTTCTCAGAGAATAGAATGCTTTGACATAAATGTAGTTTCCATTTCAATTGTACTCAAAAGTCCTGACTGCAAACCTAATGGAAACACCATAGGTTAACTTTCCACATGATTACGAGAAGTTTGAAAGTTGTTTCATGGCTGTACACATCAACACAAAAAAGTTGTTATCTCAGTGCATGCAATGCTTAGACAATACAAATAGTATACATTTCAGTTTTTCACCAAAGCACTTACTACAAACCTAATGGAATCACGTTAGGTTAACTTCCCACGTAATTCTGAGATCTCTGAAAGTTGTTTCAAACCTGTGCACATAAAGACAAAAAAGTTGATTTCTCAGTGAATAGAATGCTTTGACATAAAAGTAGTTTCCATTTCAATTGTACTCAAAAGTTCTGACTGCAAACCTAATGGTAACACTTTAGATTAACTTTCCACATCATTATGAGTAGTTTGAAAGTTGTTTCATGGCTGTACACATCTACACAAAAAAGTTGCTATCTCAGTGCATGCAATGCTTAGACAATACAAGTAGTATACATTTCAATTTTACACCAAAGCACTTACTACAAACCTAATGGAAACACTGTAGGTTAACTTCCCACATGATTCTGAGATGTCTGAAAGTTGTTTCATACCTGTGCACATAAAGACAAAAAAGTTGATTTCTCAGTGAATAGAATGCTTTGACATAAATGTAGTTTCCATTTCAATTGTACTCAAAAGTCCTGACTGCAAACCTAATGGAAACACCATAGGTTAACTTTCCACATGATTATGAGAAGTTTGAAAGTTGTTTCATGGCTGTACACATCTACACAAAAAAGTTGTTATCTCAGTGCATGCAATGCTTAGAAAATACAAATAAAATACATTTGAATTTTACACCAAAGCACTTACTGCAAACCTAATGGTAACACTTTAGGTTAACTTCCCACATGATTCTGAGATCTCTGAAAGTTGTTTCATTCCTGTGCACATAAAGACAAAAAAGTTGATTTCTCAGTGAATAGAATGCTTTGACATAAATGTAGTTTCCATTTCAATTGTACTCAAAAGTCCTGACTGCAAACTGAATGGAAACACCTTAGGTTAAGTTTCCACATGATTATCAGTAGTTTGAAAGTTGTTTCTTGGCTGTACACATCAACACAAAAAAATTGTTATCTCAGTGCATGCACTGCTTAGACCTTACAAATAGTTTACAATTCAATTTTACACCAAAGCACTTACGGCTAACCTACTGGAAACACTTTAGGCTAACTTCCCAAATGATTCTGATATGTCTGAAAGTTGTTTCATACCTGTGGACATAAAGACAAAAAAGTTGATTTCTCAGTGAATAGAATGCTTTGACATAAATGTAGTCTCCATTTCAATTGTACTCAAAAGTCCTGACTGCAAACCTACTGGAAACACCATAGGTTAACTTTCCACATGATTATGAGTAGTTTGAAAGTTGTTTCATGGCTGTACACATCAACACAAAAAAGTTGCTATCTCAGTGCATGCAATGCTTAGACAATACAAGTAGTATACATTTCAAATTTACACGAAAGCACTTACTACAAACCTAATGGAAACACTGTAGGTTAACTTCCCACATGATTCTGAGATGTCTGAAAGTTGTTTCATACCTGTGCACATAAAGACAAAAAAGTTGATTTCTCAGTGAATAGAATGCTTTGACATAAATGTAGTTTCCATTTCAATTGTACTCAAAAGTTCTGACTGCAAACCTAATGGTAACACTTTAGATTAACTTTCCACATCATTATGAGTAGTTTGAAAGTTGTTTCATGGCTGTACACATCTACACAAAAAAGTTGCTATCTCAGTGCATGCAATACTTAGACAATACAAGTAGTATACATTTCAATTTTACACCAAAGCACTTACTACAAACCTAATGGAAACACTGTAGGTTAACTTCCCACATGATTCTGAGATGTCTGAAAGTTGTTTCATACCTGTGCACATAAAGACAAAAAAGTTGATTTCTCAGTGAATAGAATGCTTTGACATAAATGTAGTTTCCATTTCAATTGTACTCAAAAGTCCTGACTGCAAACCTAATGGAAACACCATAGGTTAACTTTCCACATGATTATGAGAAGTTTGAAAGTTGTTTCATGGCTGTACAGATCTACACAAAAAAGTTGTTATCTCAGTGCATGCAATGCTTAGAAAATACAAATAAAATACATTTGAATTTTACACCAAAGCACTTACTGCAAACCTAATGGAAACACTTTAGGTCAACTTCCCACATGATTCTGAGATGTCTGAAAGTTGTTTCATTCCTGTGCACATAAAGACAAAAAAGTTGATTTCTCAGTGAATAGAATGCTTTGACATAAATGTAGTTTCCATTTCAATTGTACTCAAAAGTCCTGACTGCAAACTGAATGGAAACACCTTAGGTTAAGTTTCCACATGATTATCAGTAGTTTGAAAGTTGTTTCTTGGCTGTACACATCAACACAAAAAAATTGTTATCTCAGTGCATGCACTGCTTAGACCATACAAATAGTTTACAATTCAATTTTACACCAAAGCACTTACGGATAACCTACTGGAAACACTTTAGGCTAACTTCCCAAATGATTCTGAGATGTCTGAAAGTTGTTTCATACCTGTGGACATAAAGACAAAAAAGTTGATTTCTCAGTGAATAGAATGCTTTGACATAAATGTAGTCTCCATTTCAATTGTACTCAAAAGTCCTGACTGCAAACCTACTGGAAACACCATAGGTTAACTTTCCACATGATTATGAGTAGTTTGAAAGTTGTTTCATGGCTGTACACATCAACACAAAAAAGTTGCTATCTCAGTGCATGCAATGCTTAGACAATACAAGTAGTATACATTTCAATTTTACACGAAAGCACTTACTACAATCCTAATGGAAACACTGCAGGTTAACTTCCCACATGATTCTGAGATGTCTGAAAGTTGTTTCATACCTGTGCACATAAAGACAAAAAAGTTGATTTCTCAGTGAATAGAATGCTTTGACATAAATGTAGTTTCCATTTCAATTGTACTCAAAAGTCCTGACTGCAAACCTAATGGAAACACCATAGGTTAACTTTCCACATGATTACGAGAAGTTTGAAAGTTGTTTCATGGCTGTACACATCAACACAAAAAAGTTGTTATCTCAGTGCATGCAATGCTTAGACAATACAAATAGTATACATTTCAGTTTTTCACCAAAGCACTTACTACAAACCTAATGGAATCACCTTAGGTTAACTTCCCACATAATTCTGAGATGTCTGAAAGTTGTTTCATACCTGTGCACATAAAGACAAAAAAGTTGATTTCTCAGTGAATAGAATGCTTTGACATAAATGTAGTTTCCATTTCAATTGTACTCAAAAGTCCTGACTGCAAGCCTAATGGAAACACCATAGGTTAACTTTCCACATGATTATGAGAAGTTTGAAAGTTGTTTCATGGCTGTACACATCTACACAAAAAAGTTGTTATCTCAGTGCATGCAATGCTTAGAAAATACAAATAAAATACATTTGAATTTTACACCAAATACTTACTGCAAACCTAATGGAAACACTTTAGGTTAACTTCCCACATGATTCTGAGATGTCTGAAAGTTGTTTCATTCCTGTGCACATAAAGACAAAAAAGTTGATTTCTCAGTGAATAGAATGCTTTGACATAAATGTAGTTTCCATTTCAATTGTACTCAAAAGTCCTGAGTGCAAACTGAATGGAAACACCTTAGGTTAACTTTCCACATGATTATCAGTAGTTTGAAAGTTGTTTCTTGGCTGTACACATCAACACAAAAAAATTGTTATCTCAGTGCATGCACTGCTTAGACCTTACAAATAGTTTACAATTCAATTTTACACCAAAGCACTTACGGATAACCTACTGGAAACACTTTAGGCTAACTTCCCACATGATTCTGAGATGTCTGAAAGTTGTTTCATACCTGTGGAGATAAAGACAAAAAAGTTGATTTCTCAGTGAATAGAATGCTTTGACATAAATGTAGTTTCCATTTCAATTGTACTCAAAAGTCCTGACTGCAAACCTACTGGAAACACCATAGGTTAACTTTCCACATGATTATGAGTAGTTTGAAAGTTGTTTCACGGCTGTGCACATCAACACAAAAAAGTTGCTATCTCAGTGCATGCAATGCTTAGACAATACAAGTAGTATACATTTCAATTTTACACGAAAGCACTTACTACAAACCTAATGGAAACACTGTAGGTTAACTTCCCACATGATTCTGAGATGTCTGAAAGTTGTTTCATACCTGTGCACATAAAGACAAAAAAGTTGATTTCTCAGTGAATAGAATGCTTTGACATAAATGTAGTTTCCATTTCAATTGTACTCAAAAGTCCTGACTGCAAACCTAATGGAAACACCATAGGTTAACTTTCCACATGATTACGAGAAGTTTGAAAGTTGTTTCATGGCTGTACACATCAACACAAAAAAGTTGTTATCTCAGTGCATGCAATGCTTAGACAATACAAATAGTATACATTTCAGTTTTTCACCAAAGCACTTACTACAAACCTAATGGAATCACCTTAGGTTAACTTCCCACATAATTCTGAGATGTCTGAAAGTTGTTTCAAACCTGTGCACATAAAGACAAAAAAGTTGATTTCTCAGTGAATAGAATGCTTTGACATAAATGTAGTTTCCATTTCAATTGTACTCAAAAGTCCTGACTGCAAACCTAATGGAAACACCATAGGTTAACTTTCCACATGATTATGAGAAGTTTGAAAGTTGTTTCATGGCTGTACACATCTACACAAAAAAGTTGTTATCTCAGTGCATGCAATGCTTAGAAAATACAAATAAAATACATTTGAATTTTACACCAAAGCACTTACTGCAAACCTAATGGAAACACTTTAGGTTAACTTCCCACATGATTCTGAGATGTCTGAAAGTTGTTTCATTCCTGTGCACATAAAGACAAAAAAGTTGATTTCTCAGTGAATAGAATGTTTTGACATAAATGTAGTTTCCATTTCAATTGTACTCAAAAGTCCTGACTGCAAACTGAATGGAAACACCTTAGGTTAAGTTTTCCACATGATTATCAGTAGTTTGAAAGTTGTTTCTTGGCTGTACACATCTACACAAAAAAATTGTTATCTCAGTGCATGCACTGCTTAGACCTTACAAATAGTTTACAATTCAATTTTACACCAAAGCACTTACGGATAACCTACTGGAAACACTTTAGGTTAACTTCCCACATGATTCTGAGATGTCTGAAAGTTGTTTCATTCCTGTGCACATAAAGACAAAAAACTTGATTTCTCAGTGAATAGAATGCTTTGACATAAATGTAGTTTCCATTTCAATTGTACTCAAAAGTCCTGACTGCAAACCTAATGGAAACACCATAGGTTAACTTTCCACATGATTATGAGAAGTTTGAAAGTTGTTTCATGGCTGTACACATCAACACAAAAAAGTTGTTATCTCAGTGCATGCAATGCTTAGAAAATACAAATAGTATACATTTCAATTTTACACCAAAGCACTTACTACAAACCTAATGGAAACACTTTAGGTTAACTTCCCACATGATTCTGAGATGTCTGAAAGTTGTTTCATAGCTGTGCACATAAAGACAAAAAAGTTGATTTCTCAGTGAATAGAATGCTTTGACATAAATGTAGTTTCCATTTCAATTTTACTCAAAAGTCCTGATTGCAAACCTAATGGAAACACCTTAGGTTAACTTTCCACATGATTATTGGTAGTTTGAAAGTGGCTTCATGGCTGTACACATCAACACAAAAAAGTTGTTATCTCAGTGCAGGCAATGCTTAGACAATACAAATACTATACATTTGAATTTTACACCAAAGCACTTGCTACAAACCTAATGGAAACACTATAGGATAACTTCCCACATGATTCTGAGATGTCTGAAAGTTGTTTCATACCTGTGCACATAAAGACAAAAAAGTTGATTTCTCAGTGAATAGAATGCTTTGACATAAATGTAGTTTCCATTTCAATTGTACTCAAAATTCCTGACTGCAAACTGAATGGAAACACCTTAGGTTAAGTTTCCACATGATTATCAGTAGTTTGAAAGTTGTTTCTTGGCTGTACACATCAACACAAAAAAAAAGTTATCTCAGTGCATGCACTTCTTAGCCAATACAAATAGTTTACATTTCAATTTTACACCAAAGCACTTACGGCTAACCTACTGGAAACACTTTAGGCTAACTTCCCACATGATTCTGAGATGTCTGAAAGTTGTTTCATACCTGTGCACATAAAGACAAAAAAGTTGATTTCTCAGTGAATAGAATGCTTTGACATAAAAGTAGTTTCCATTTGAATTGTACTCAAAAGTCCTGACTGCAAACCTACTGGAAACACCATAGGTTAACTTTCCACATGATTATGAGTAGTTTGAAAGTTGTTTCATGGCTGTGCACATCAACACAAAAAAGTTGCTATCTCAGTGCATGCAATGCTTAGACAATACAAGTAGTATACATTTCAATTTTACACGAAAGCACTTACTACAAACCTAATGGAAACACTGTAGGTTAACTTCCCACATGATTCTGAGATGTCTGAAAGTTGTTTCATACCTGTGCACATAAAGACAAAAAAGTTGATTTCTCAGTGAATAGAATGCTTTGACATAAATGTAGTTTCCATTTGAATTGTACTCAAAAGTCCTGACTGCAAACCTACTGGAAACACCATAGGTTAACTTTCCACATGATTATGAGTAGTTTGAAAGTTGTTTCATGGCTGTACACATCAACACAAAAAAGTTGTTATCTCAGTGCATGCAATGCTTAGAAAATACAAATAAAATACATTTGAATTTTACACCAAAGCACTTACTGCAAACCTAATGGAAACACTTTAGGTTAACGTTCAACATGATTATGAGTAGTTTCAAAGTTGTTTCATGGCTGTACACATCAACACAAAAAAGTTGTTATCTCAGTGCATGCAATGCTTAGACAATGCAAATAGTATACATTTCAATTTTACACCAAAGCACTTACTGCAAACCTAATGGAAACAACTTAGATTAACTTCCCACATGATTCTGAGATGTCTGAAAGTTGTTTCATACCTGTGCACATAAAGACAAAAAAGTTGATTTCGCAGTGAATAGAATGCTTTGACATAAATCTAGTTTCCATTTCAATTGTACTCAAAAGTCCTGACTGCAAACTGAATGGAAACACCTTAGGTTAACTTTCCACATGATTATTAGTAGTTTGAAAGTTGCTTCATGGCTGTACACATCAACACAAAAAAGTTGTTATCTCAGTGCATGCAATGCTTAGACAATACAAGTAGTATACATTTCAATTTTACACGAAAGCACTTACTACAAACCTAATGGAAACACTGTAGGTTAACTTCCCACATGATTCTGAGATGTCTGAAAGTTGTTTCATACCTGTGCACATAAAGACAAAAAAGTTGATTTCTCAGTGAATAGAATGCTTTGACATAAATGTAGTTTCCATTTCAATTGTACTCAAAAGTCCTGACTGCAAACCTAATGGAAACTCCATAGGTTAACTTTCCACATGATTACGAGAAGTTTGAAAGTTGTTTCATGGCTGTACACATCAACACAAAAAAGTTGTTATCTCAGTGCATGCAATGCTTAGACAATACAAATAGTATACATTTCAGTTTTTCACCAAAGCACTTACTACAAACCTAATGGAATCACCTTAGGTTAACTTCCCACATAATTCTGAGATGTCTGAAAGTTGTTTCAAACCTGTGCACATAAAGACAAAAAAGTTGATTTCTCAGTGAATAGAATGCTTTGACATAAAAGTAGTTTCCATTTCAATTGTACTCAAAATTTCTGACTGCAAACCTAATGGTAACACTTTAGATTAACTTTCCACATGATTATGAGTAGTTTGAAAGTTGTTTCATGGCTGTACACATCTACACAAAAAAGTTGCTATCTCAGTGCATGCAATGCTTAGACAATACAAGTAGTATACATTTCAATTTTACACCAAAGCACTTACTACAAACCTAATGGAAACACTGTAGGTTAACTTCCCACATGATTCTGAGATGTCTGAAAGTTGTTTCATACCTGTGCACATAAAGACAAAAAAGTTGATTTCTCAGTGAATAGAATGCTTTGACATAAATGTAGTTTCCATTTCAATTGTACTCAAAAGTCCTGACTGCAAACCTAATGGAAACACCATAGGTTAACTTTCCACATGATTATGAGAAGTTTGAAAGTTGTTTCATGGCTGTACACATCTACACAAAAAAGTTGTTATCTCAGTGCATGCAATGCTTAGAAAATACAAATAAAATACATTTGAATTTTACACCAAAGCACTTACTGCAAACCTAATGGAAACACTTTAGGTTAACTTCCCACATGATTCTGAGATGTCTGAAAGTTGTTTCATTCCTGTGCACATAAAGACAAAAAAGTTGATTTCTCAGTGAATAGAATGTTTTGACATAAATGTAGTTTCCATTTCAATTGTACTCAAAAGTCCTGACTGCAAACTGAATGGAAACACCTTAGGTTAAGTTTTCCACATGATTATCAGTAGTTTGAAAGTTGTTTCTTGGCTGTACACATCTACACAAAAAAATTGTTATCTCAGTGCATGCACTGCTTAGACCTTACAAATAGTTTACAATTCAATTTTACACCAAAGCACTTACGGATAACCTACTGGAAACACTTTAGGTTAACTTCCCACATGATTCTGAGATGTCTGAAAGTTGTTTCATTCCTGTGCACATAAAGACAAAAAACTTGATTTCTCAGTGAATAGAATGCTTTGACATAAATGTAGTTTCCATTTCAATTGTACTCAAAAGTCCTGACTGCAAACCTAATGGAAACACCATAGGTTAACTTTCCACATGATTATGAGAAGTTTGAAAGTTGTTTCATGGCTGTACACATCAACACAAAAAAGTTGTTATCTCAGTGCATGCAATGCTTAGAAAATACAAATAGTATACATTTCAATTTTACACCAAAGCACTTACTACAAACCTAATGGAAACACTTTAGGTTAACGTCCCACATGATTCTGAGATGTCTGAAAGTTGTTTCATACCTGTGCACATAAAGACAAAAAAGTTGATTTCTCAGTGAATAGAATGCTTTGATATAAATGTAGTTTCCATTTCAATTTTACTCAAAAGTCCTGACTGCAAACCTAATGGAAACACCTTAGGTTAACTTTCCACATGATTATTGGTAGTTTGAAAGTGGCTTCATGGCTGTACACATCAACACAAAAAAGTTGTTATCTCAGTGCAGGCAATGCTTAGACAATACAAATACTATACATTTGAATTTTACACCAAAGCACTTGCTACAAACCTAATGGAAACACTATAGGATAACTTCCCACATGATTCTGAGATGTCTGAAAGTTGTTTCATACCTGTGCACATAAAGACAAAAAAGTTGATTTCTCAGTGAATAGAATGCTTTGACATAAATGTAGTTTCCATTTCAATTGTACTCAAAATTCCTGACTGCAAACTGAATGGAAACACCTTAGGTTAAGTTTCCACATGATTATCAGTAGTTTGAAAGTTGTTTCTTGGCTGTACACATCAACACAAAAAAATTGTTATCTCAGTGCATGCACTGCTTAGCCAATACAAATAGTTTACATTTCAATTTTACACCAAAGCACTTACGGCTAACCTACTGGAAACACTTTAGGCTAACTTCCCACATGATTCTGAGATGTCTGAAAGTTGTTTCATACCTGTGCACATAAAGACAAAAAAGTTGATTTCTCAGTGAATAGAATGCTTTGACATAAATGTAGTTTCCATTTGAATTGTACTCAAAAGTCCTGACTGCAAACCTACTGGAAACACCATAGGTTAACTTTCCACATGATTATGAGTAGTTTGAAAGTTGTTTCATGGCTGTACACATCAACACAAAAAAGTTGTTATCTCAGTGCATGCAATGCTTAGAAAATACAAATAAAATACATTTGAATTTTACACCAAAGCACTTACTGCAAACCTAATGGAAACAACTTAGATTAACTTCCCACATGATTCTGAGATGTCTGAAAGTTGTTTCATACCTGTGCACATAAAGACAAAAAAGTTGATTTCTCAGTGAATAGAATGCTTTGACATAAATGTAGTTTCCATTTCAATTGTACTCAAAAGTCCTGACTGCAAACTGAATGGAAACACCTTAGGTTAACTTTCCACATGATTATTAGTAGTTTGAAAGTTGCTTCATGGCTGTACACATCAACACAAAAAAGTTGTTATCTCAGTGCAGGCAATGCTTAGACAATACAAATACTATACATTTGAATTTTACACCAAAGCACTTGCTACAAACCTAATGGAAACACTATAGGATAACTTCCCACATGATTCTGAGATGTCTGAAAGTTGTTTCATACCTGTGCACATAAAGACAAAAAAGTTGATTTCTCAGTGAATAGAATGCTTTGACATAAATGTAGTTTCCATTTCAATTGTACTCAAAACTCCTGACTGCAAACTGAATGGAAACACCTTAGGTTAAGTTTCCACATGATTATCAGTAGTTTGAAAGTTGTTTCATGGCTGTACACATCAACACAAAAAAGTTGCTATCTCAGTGCATGCAATGCTTAGACAATACAAGTAGTATACATTTCAATTTTACACGAAAGCACTTACTACAAACCTAATGGAAACACTGTAGGTTAACTTCCCACATGATTCTGAGATGTCTGAAAGATGTTTCATACCTGTGCACATAAAGAGAAAAAAGTTGATTTCTCAGTGAATAGAATGCTTTGACATAAATGTAGTTTCCATTTCAATTGTACTCAAAAGTCCTGACTGCAAACCTAATGGAAACACCATAGGTTAACTTTCCACATGATTACGAGAAGTTTGAAAGTTGTTTCATGGCTGTACACATCAACACAAAAAAGTTGTTATCTCAGTGCATGCAATGCTTAGACAATACAAATAGTATACATTTCAGTTTTTCACCAAAGCACTTACTACAAACCTAATGGAATCACGTTAGGTTAACTTCCCACATAACTCTGAGATGTCTGAAAGTTGTTTCAAACCTGTGCACATAAAGACAAAAAAGTTGATTTCTCAGTGAATAGAATGCTTTGACATAAAAGTAGTTTCCATTTCAATTGTACTCAAAAGTTCTGACTGCAAACCTAATGGTAACACTTTAGATTAACTTTCCACATCATTAAGAGTAGTTTGAAAGTTGTTTCATGGCTGTACACATCTACACAAAAAAGTTGCTATCTCAGTGCATGCAATGCTTAGACAATACAAGTAGTATACATTTCAATTTTACAACAAAGCACTTACTACAAACCTAATGGAAACACTGTAGGTTAACTTCCCACATGATTCTGAGATGTCTGAAAGTTGTTTCATACCTGTGCACATAAAGACAAAAAAGTTGATTTCTCAGTGAATAGAATGCTTTGACATAAATGTAGTTTCCATTTCAATTGTACTCAAAAGTCCTGACTGCAAACCTAATGGAAACACCATAGGTTAACTTTCCACATGATTATGAGAAGTTTGAAAGTTGTTTCATGGCTGTACACATCTACACAAAAAAGTTGTTATCTCAGTGCATGCAATGCTTAGAAAATACAAATAAAATACATTTGAATTTTACACCAAAGCACTTACTGCAAACCTAATGGAAACACTTTAGGTTAACTTCCCACATGATTCTGAGATCTCTGAAAGTTGTTTCATTCCTGTGCACATAAAGACAAAAAAGTTGATTTCTCAGTGAATAGAATGCTTTGACATAAATGTAGTTTCCATTTCAATTGTACTCAAAAGTCCTGACTGCAAACTGAATGGAAACACCTTAGGTTAAGTTTCCACATGATTATCAGTAGTTTGAAAGTTGTTTCTTGGCTGTACACATCAACACAAAAAAATTGTTATCTCAGTGCATGCACTGCTTAGACCTTACAAATAGTTTACAATTCAATTTTACACCAAAGCACTTACGGATAACCTACTGGAAACACTTTAGGCTAACTTCCCAAATGATTCTGATATGTCTGAAAGTTGTTTCATACCTGTGGACATAAAGACAAAAAAGTTGATTTCTCAGTGAATAGAATGCTTTGACATAAATGTAGTTTCCATTTCAATTGTACTCAAAAGTCTTGACTGCAAACCTAATGGAAACACCATAGGTTAACTTTCCACATGATTATGAGTAGTTTGAAAGTTGTTTCATGGCTGTACACATCAACACAAAAAAGTTGCTATCTCAGTGCATGCAATGCTTAGACAATACAAGTAGTATACATTTCAAATTTACACGAAAGCACTTACTACAAACCTAATGGAAACACTGTAGGTTAACTTCCCACATGATTCTGAGATGTCTGAAAGTTGTTTCATACCTGTGCACATAAAGAGAAAAAAGTTGATTTCTCAGTGAATAGAATGCTTTGACATAAATGTAGTTTCCATTTCAATTGTACTCAAAAGTCCTGACTGCAAACCTAATGGAAACACCAGAGGTTAACTTTCCACATGATTACGAGAAGTTTGAAAGTTGTTTCATGGCTGTACACATCAACACAAAAAAGTTGTTATCTGAGTGCATGCAATGCTTAGACAATACAAATAGTATACATTTCAGTTTTTCACCAATGCACTTACTACAAACCTAATGGAATCACGTTAGGTTAACTTCCCACATAATTCTGAGATGTCTGAAAGTTGTTTCAAACCTGTGCACATAAAGACAAAAAAGTTGATTTCTCAGTGAATAGAATGCTTTGACATAAAAGTAGTTTCCATTTCAATTGTACTCAAAAGTTCTGACTGCAAACCTAATGGTAACACTTTAGATTAACTTTCCACATCATTATGAGTAGTTTGAAAGTTGTTTCATGGCTGTACACATCTACACAAAAA
This sequence comes from Mobula birostris, assembly GCF_030028105.1. Taxonomy (NCBI): domain Eukaryota; kingdom Metazoa; phylum Chordata; class Chondrichthyes; order Myliobatiformes; family Myliobatidae; genus Mobula; species Mobula birostris. The sequence goes on from NW_027278499.1 coordinate 13,996, forward strand.
AGTTGCTATCTCAGTGCATGCAATGCTTAGACAATACAAGTAGTATACATTTCAATTTTACACCAAAGCACTTACTACAAACCTAATGGAAACACTGTAGGTTAACTTCCCACATGATTCTGAGATGTCTGAAAGTTGTTTCATACCTGTGCACATAAAGACAAAAAAGTTGATTTCTCAGTGAATAGAATGCTTTGACATAAATGTAGTTTCCATTTCAATTGTACTCAAAAGTCCTGACTGCAAACCTAATGGAAACACCATAGGTTAACTTTCCACATGATTATGAGAAGTTTGAAAGTTGTTTCATGGCTGTACACATCTACACAAAAAAGTTGTTATCTCAGTGCATGCAATGCTTAGAAAATACAAATAAAATACATTTGAATTTTACACCAAAGCACTTACTGCAAACCTAATGGAAACACTTTAGGTTAACTTCCCACATGATTCTGAGATCTCTGAAAGTTGTTTCATTCCTGTGCACATAAAGACAAAAAAGTTGATTTGTCAGTGAATAGAATGCTTTGACATAAATGTAGTTTCCATTTCAATTGTACTCAAAAGTCCTGACTGCAAACTGAATGGAAACGCCTTAGGTTAAGTTTCCACATGATTATCAGTAGTTTGAAAGTTGTTTCTTGGCTGTACACATCAACACAAAAAAATTGTTATCTCAGTGCATGCACTGCTTAGACCATACAAATAGTTTACAATTCAATTTTACACCAAAGCACTTACGGATAACCTACTGGAAACACTTTAGGCTAACTTCCCAAATGATTCTGAGATGTCTGAAAGTTGTCTCATACCTGTGGACATAAAGACAAAAAAGTTGATTTCTCAGTGAATAGAATGCTTTGACATAAATGTAGTCTCCATTTCAATTGTACTCAAAAGTCCTGACTGCAAACCTACTCGAAACACCATAGGTTAACTTTCCACATGATTATGAGTAGTTTGAAAGTTGTTTCATGGCTGTACACATCAACACAAAAAAGTTGCTATCTCAGTGCATGCAATGCTTAGACAATACAAGTAGTATACATTTCAATTTTACACGAAAGCACTTACTACAAACCTAATGGAAACACTGTAGGTTAACTTCCCACATGATTCTGAGATGTCTGAAAGTTGTTTCATACCTGTGCACATAAAGACAAAAAAGTTGATTTCTCAGTGAATAGAATGCTTTGACATAAATGTAGTTTCCATTTCAATTGTACTCAAAAGTCCTGACTGCAAACCTAATGGAAACACCATAGGTTAACTTTCCACATGATTACGAGAAGTTTGAAAGTTGTTTCATGGCTGTACACATCAACACAAAAAAGTTGTTATCTCAGTGCATGCAATGCTTAGACAATACAAATAGTATACATTTCAGTTTTTCACCAAAGCACTTACTACAAACCTAATGGAATCACCTTAGGTTAACTTCCCACATAATTCTGAGATGTCTGAAAGTTGTTTCATACCTGTGCACATAAAGACAAAAAAGTTGATTTCTCAGTGAATAGAATGCTTTGACATAAATGTAGTTTCCATTTCAATTGTACTCAAAAGTCCTGACTGCAAGCCTAATGGAAACACCATAGGTTAACTTTCCACATGATTATGAGAAGTTTGAAAGTTGTTTCATGGCTGTACACATCTACACAAAAAAGTTGTTATCACAGTGCATGCAATGCTTAGAAAATACAAATAAAATACATTTGAATTTTACACCAAATACTTACTGCAAACCTAATGGAAACACTTTAGGTTAACTTCCCACATGATTCTGAGATGTCTGAAAGTTGTTTCATTCCTGTGCACATAAAGACAAAAAAGTTGATTTCTCAGTGAATAGAATGCTTTGACATAAATGTAGTTTCCATTTCAATTGTACTCAAAAGTCCTGAGTGCAAACTGAATGGAAACACCTTAGGTTAAGTTTCCACATGATTATCAGTAGTTTGAAAGTTGTTTCTTGGCTGTACACATCAACACAAAAAAATTGTTATCTCAGTGCATGCACTGCTTAGACCTTACAAATAGTTTACAATTCAATTTTACACCAAAGCACTTACGGATAACCTACTGGAAACACTTTAGGCTAACTTCCCACATGATTCTGAGATGTCTGAAAGTTGTTTCATACCTGTGGAGATAAAGACAAAAAAGTTGATTTCTCAGTGAATAGAATGCTTTGACATAAATGTAGTTTCCATTTCAATTGTACTCAAAAGTCCTGACTGCAAACCTACTGGAAACACCATAGGTTAACTTTCCACATGATTATGAGTAGTTTGAAAGTTGTTTCATGGCTGTGCACATCAACACAAAAAAGTTGCTATCTCAGTGCATGCAATGCTTAGACAATACAAGTAGTATACATTTCAATTTTACACGAAAGCACTTACTACAAACCTAATGGAAACACTGTAGGTTAACTTCCCACATGATTCTGAGATGTCTGAAAGTTGTTTCATACCTGTGCACATAAAGACAAAAAAGTTGATTTCTCAGTGAATAGAATGCTTTGACATAAATGTAGTTTCCATTTGAATTGTACTCAAAAGTCCTGACTGCAAACCTGCTGGAAACACCATAGGTTAACTTTCCACATGATTATGAGTAGTTTGAAAGTTGTTTCATGGCTGTACACATCAACACAAAAAAGTTGTTATCTCAGTGCATGCAATGCTTAGAAAATACAAATAAAATACATTTGAATTTTACACCAAAGCACTTACTGCAAACCTAATGGAAACACTTTAGGTTAACGTTCAACATGATTATGAGTAGTTTCAAAGTTGTTTCATGGCTGTACACATCAACACAAAAAAGTTGTTATCTCAGTGCATGCAATGCTTAGACAATGCAAATAGTATACATTTCAATTTTACACCAAAGCACTTACTGCAAACCTAATGGAAACAACTTAGATTAACTTCCCACATGATTCTGAGATGTCTGAAAGTTGTTTCATACCTGTGCACATAAAGACAAAAAAGTTGATTTCTCAGTGAATAGAATGCTTTGACATAAATGTAGTTTCCATTTCAATTGTACTCAAAAGTCCTGACTGCAAACTGAATGGAAACACCTTAGGTTAACTTTCCACATGATTATTAGTAGTTTGAAAGTTGCTTCATGGCTGTACACATCAACACAAAAAAGTTGTTATCTCAGTGCAGGCAATGCTTAGACAATACAAATACTATACATTTGAATTTTACACCAAAGCACTTGCTACAAACCTAATGGAAACACTATAGGATAACTTCCCACATGATTCTGAGATGTCTGAAAGTTGTTTCATACCTGTGCACATAAAGACAAAAAAGTTGATTTCTCAGTGAATAGAATGCTTTGACATAAATGTAGTTTCCATTTCAATTGTACTCAAAAGTCCTGAGTGCAAACTGAATGGAAACACCTTAGGTTAAGTTTCCACATGATTATCAGTAGTTTGAAAGTTGTTTCTTGGCTGTACACATCAACACAAAAAAATTGTTATCTCAGTGCATGCACTGCTTAGACCTTACAAATAGTTTACAATTCAATTTTACACCAAAGCACTTACGGATAACCTACTGGAAACACTTTAGGCTAACTTCCCACATGATTCTGAGATGTCTGAAAGTTGTTTCATACCTGTGGAGATAAAGACAAAAAAGTTGATTTCTCAGTGAATAGAATGCTTTGACATAAATGTAGTTTCCATTTCAATTGTACTCAAAAGTCCTGACTGCAAACCTACTGGAAACACCATAGGTTAACTTTCCACATGATTATGAGTAGTTTGAAAGTTGTTTCATGGCTGTACACATCAACACAAAAAAGTTGCTATCTCAGTGCATGCAATGCTTAGAAAATACAAGTAGTATACATTTCAATTTTACACGAAAGCACTTACTACAAACCTAATGGAAACACTGTAGGTTAACTTCCCACATGATTCTGAGATGTCTGAAAGTTGTTTCATACCTGTGCACATAAAGACAAAAAAGTTGATTTCTCAGTGAATAGAATGCTTTGACATAAATGTAGTTTCCATTTCAATTGTACTCAAAAGTCCTGACTGCAAACCTAATGGAAACACCATAGGTTAACTTTCCACATGATTACGAGAAGTTTGAAAGTTGTTTCATGGCTGTACACATCAACACAAAAAAGTTGTTATCTCAGTGCATGCAATGCTTAGACAATACAAATAGTATACATTTCAGTTTTTCACCAAAGCACTTACTACAAACCTAATGGAATCACCTTAGGTTAACTTCCCACATAATTCTGAGATGTCTGAAAGTTGTTTCAAACCTGTGCACATAAAGACAAAAAAGTTGATTTCTCAGTGAATAGAATGCTTTGACATAAAAGTAGTTTCCATTTCAATTGTACTCAAAAGTTCTGACTGCAAACCTAATGGTAACACTTTAGATTAACTTTCCACATGATTATGAGTAGTTTGAAAGTTGTTTCATGGCTGTACACATCTACACAAAAAAGTTGCTATCTCAGTGCATGCAATGCTTAGACAATACAAGTAGTATACATTTCAATTTTACACCAAAGCACTTACTACAAACCTAATGCAAACACTGTAGGTTAACTTCCCACATGATTCTGAGATGTCTGAAAGTTGTTTCATACCTGTGCACATAAAGACAAAAAAGTTGATTTCTCAGTGAATAGAATGCTTTGACATAAATGTAGTTTCCATTTCAATTGTACTCAAAAGTCCTGACTGCAAACCTAATGGAAACACCATAGGTTAACTTTCCACATGATTATGAGAAGTTTGAAAGTTGTTTCATGGCTGTACACATCTACACAAAAAAGTTGTTATCTCAGTGCATGCAATGCTTAGAAAATACAAATAAAATACATTTGAATTTTACACCAAAGCACTTACTGCAAACCTAATGGAAACACTTTAGGTTAACTTCCCACATGATTCTGAGATGTCTGAAAGTTGTTTCATTCCTGTGCACATAAAGACAAAAAAGTTGATTTCTCAGTGAATAGAATGCTTTGACATAAATGTAGTTTCCATTTCAATTGTACTCAAAAGTCCTGACTGCAAACTGAATGGAAACACCTTAGGTTAAGTTTTCCACATGATTATCAGTAGTTTGAAAGTTGTTTCTTGGCTGTACACATCTACACAAAAAAATTGTTATCTCAGTGTATGCACTGCTTAGACCTTACAAATAGTTTACAATTCAATTTTACACCAAAGCACTTACGGATAACCTACTGGAAACACTTTAGGTTAACTTCCCACATGATTCTGAGATGTCTGAAAGTTGTTTCATTCCTGTGCACATAAAGACAAAAAACTTGATTTCTCAGTGAATAGAATGCTTTGACATAAATGTAGTTTCCATTTCAATTGTACTCAAAAGTCCTGACTGCAAACCTAATGGAAACACCATAGGTTAACTTTCCACATGATTATGAGAAGTTTGAAAGTTGTTTCATGGCTGTACACATCAACACAAAAAAGTTGTTATCTCAGTGCATGCAATGCTTAGAAAATACAAATAGTATACATTTCAATTTTACACCAAAGCACTTACTACAAACCTAATGGAAACACTTTAGGTTAACTTCCCACATGATTCTGAGATGTCTGAAAGTTGTTTCATAGCTGTGCACATAAAGACAAAAAAGTTGATTTCTCAGTGAATAGAATGCTTTGACATAAATGTAGTTTCCATTTCAATTTTACTCAAAAGTCCTGACTGCAAACCTAATGGAAACACCTTAGGTTAACTTTCCACATGATTATTGGTAGTTTGAAAGTGGCTTCATGGCTGTACACATCAACACAAAAAAGTTGTTATCTCAGTGCAGGCAATGCTTAGACAATACAAATACTATACATTTGAATTTTACACCAAAGCACTTGCTACAAACCTAATGGAAACACTATAGGATAACTTCCCACATGATTCTGAGATGTCTGAAAGTTGTTTCATACCTGTGCACATAAAGACAAAAAAGTTGATTTCTCAGTGAATAGAATGCTTTGACATAAATGTAGTTTCCATTTCAATTGTACTCAAAAGTCCTGACTGCAAACTGAATGGACACACCTTAGGTTAACTTTCCACATGATTATTAGTAGTTTGAAAGTTGCTTCATGGCTGTACACATCAACACAAAAAAGTTGTTATCTCAGTGCAGGCAATGCTTAGACAATACAAATACTATACATTTGAATTTTACACCAAAGCACTTGCTACAAACCTAATGGAAACACTATAGGATAACTTCCCACATGATTCTGAGATGTCTGAAAGTTGTTTCATACCTGTGCACATACAGACAAAAAAGTTGATTTCTCAGTGAATAGAATGCTTTGACATAAATGTAGTTTCCATTTCAATTGTACTCAAAAGTCCTGAGTGCAAACTGAATGGAAACACCTTAGGTTAAGTTTCCACATGATTATCAGTAGTTTGAAAGTTGTTTCTTGGCTGTACACATCAACACAAAAAAATTGTTATCTCAGTGCATGCACTGCTTAGACCTTACAAATAGTTTACAATTCAATTTTACACCAAAGCACTTACGGATAACCTACTGGAAACACTTTAGGCTAACTTCCCACATGATTCTGAGATGTCTGAAAGTTGTTTCATACCTGTGGAGATAAAGACAAAAAAGTTGATTTCTCAGTGAATAGAATGCTTTGACATAAATGTAGTTTCCATTTCAATTGTACTCAAAAGTCCTGACTGCAAACCTACTGGAAACACCATAGGTTAACTTTCCACATGATTATGAGTAGTTTGAAAGTTGTTTCATGGCTGTACACATCAACACAAAAAAGTTGCTATCTCAGTGCATGCAATGCTTAGAAAATACAAGTAGTATACATTTCAATTTTACACGAAAGCACTTACTACAAACCTAATGGAAACACTGTAGGTTAACTTCCCACATGATTCTGAGATGTCTGAAAGTTGTTTCATACCTGTGCACATAAAGACAAAAAAGTTGATTTCTCAGTGAATAGAATGCTTTGACATAAATGTAGTTTCCATTTCAATTGTACTCAAAAGTCCTGACTGCAAACCTAATGGAAACACCATAGGTTAACTTTCCACATGATTACGAGAAGTTTGAAAGTTGTTTCATGGCTGTACACATCAACACAAAAAAGTTGTTATCTCAGTGCATGCAATGCTTAGACAATACAAATAGTATACATTTCAGTTTTTCACCAAAGCACTTACTACAAACCTAATGGAATCACCGTAGGTTAACTTCCCACATAATTCTGAGATGTCTGAAAGTTGTTTCAAACCTGTGCACATAAAGACAAAAAAGTTGATTTCTCAGTGAATAGAATGCTTTGACATAAAAGTAGTTTCCATTTCAATTGTACTCAAAAGTTCTGACTGCAAACCTAATGGTAACACTTTAGATTAACTTTCCACATGATTATGAGTAGTTTGAAAGTTGTTTCATGGCTGTACACATCTACACAAAAAAGTTGCTATCTCAGTGCATGCAATGCTTAGACAATACAAGTAGTATACATTTCAATTTTACACCAAAGCACTTACTACAAACCTAATGCAAACACTGTAGGTTAACTTCCCACATGATTCTGAGATGTCTGAAAGTTGTTTCATACCTGTGCACATAAAGACAAAAAAGTTGATTTCTCAGTGAATAGAATGCTTTGACATAAATGTAGTTTCCATTTCAATTGTACTCAAAAGTCCTGACTGCAAACCTAATGGAAACACCATAGGTTAACTTTCCACATGATTATGAGAAGTTTGAAAGTTGTTTCATGGCTGTACACATCTACACAAAAAAGTTGTTATCTCAGTGCATGCAATGCTTAGAAAATACAAATAGTATACATTTCAATTTTACACCAAAGCACTTACTACAAACCTAATGGAAACACGTTAGGTTAACTTCCCACATGATTCTGAGATGTCTGAAAGTTGTTTCATAGCTGTGCACATAAAGACAAAAAAGTTGATTTCTCAGTGAATAGAATGCTTTGACATAAATGTAGTTTCCATTTCAATTTTACTCAAAAGTCCTGACTGCAAACCTAATGGAAACACCTTAGGTTAACTTTCCACATGATTATTGGTAGTTTGAAAGTGGCTTCATGGCTGTACACATCAACACAAAAAAGTTGTTATCTCAGTGCAGGCAATGCTTAGACAATACAAATACTATACATTTGAATTTTACACCAAAGCACTTGCTACAAACCTAATGGAAACACTATAGGATAACTTCCCACATGATTCTGAGATGTCTGAAATTTGTTTCATACCTGTGCACATAAAGACAAAAAAGTTGATTTCTCAGTGAATAGAATGCTTTGACATAAATGTAGTTTCCATTTCAATTGTACTCAAAATTCCTGACTGCAAACTGAATGGAAACACCTTAGGTTAAGTTTCCACATGATTATCAGTAGTTTGAAAGTTGTTTCTTGGCTGTACACATCAACACAAAAAAATTGTTATCTCAGTGCATGCACTGCTTAGCCAATACAAATAGTTTACATTTCAATTTTACACCAAAGCACTTACGGCTAACCTACTGGAAACACTTTAGGCTAACTTCCCACATGATTCTGAGATGTCTGAAAGTTGTTTCATACCTGTGCACATAAAGACAAAAAAGTTGATTTCTCAGTGAATAGAATGCTTTGACATAAAAGTAGTTTCCATTTGAATTGTACTCAAAAGTCCTGACTGCAAACCTACTGGAAACACCATAGGTTAACTTTCCACATGATTATGAGTAGTTTGAAAGTTGTTTCATGGCTGTGCACATCAACACAAAAAAGTTGCTATCTCAGTGCATGCAATGCTTAGACAATACAAGTAGTATACATTTCAATTTTACACGAAAGCACTTACTACAAACCTAATGGAAACACTGTAGGTTAACTTCCCACATGATTCTGAGATGTCTGAAAGTTGTTTCATACCTGTGCACATAAAGACAAAAAAGTTGATTTCTCAGTGAATAGAATGCTTTGACATAAATGTAGTTTCCATTTGAATTGTACTCAAAAGTCCTGACTGCAAACCTACTGGAAACACCATAGGTTAACTTTCCACATGATTATGAGTAGTTTGAAAGTTGTTTCATGGCTGTACACATCAACACAAAAAAGTTGTTATCTCAGTGCATGCAATGCTTAGAAAATACAAATAAAATACATTTGAATTTTACACCAAAGCACTTACTGCAAACCTAATGGAAACACTTTAGGTTAACGTTCAACATGATTATGAGTAGTTTCAAAGTTGTTTCATGGCTGTACACATCAACACAAAAAAGTTGTTATCTCAGTGCATGCAATGCTTAGACAATGCAAATAGTATACATTTCAATTTTACACCAAAGCACTTACTGCAAACCTAATGGAAACACTTTAGGTCAACTTCCCACATGATTCTGAGATGTCTGAAAGTTGTTTCATTCCTGTGCACATAAAGACAAAAAAGTTGATTTCTCAGTGAATAGAATGCTTTGACATAAATGTAGTTTCCATTTCAATTGTACTCAAAAGTCCTGACTGCAAACTGAATGGAAACACCTTAGGTTAAGTTTCCACATGATTATCAGTAGTTTGAAAGTTGTTTCTTGGCTGTACACATCAACACAAAAAAATTGTTATCTCAGTGCATGCACTGCTTAGACCATACAAATAGTTTACAATTCAATTTTACACCAAAGCACTTACGGATAACCTACTGGAAACACTTTAGGCTAACTTCCCAAATGATTCTGAGATGTCTGAAAGTTGTTTCATACCTGTGGACATAAAGACAAAAAAGTTGATTTCTCAGTGAATAGAATGCTTTGACATAAATGTAGTCTCCATTTCAATTGTACTCAAAAGTCCTGACTGCAAACCTACTGGAAACACCATAGGTTAACTTTCCACATGATTATGAGTAGTTTGAAAGTTGTTTCATGGCTGTACACATCAACACAAAAAAGTTGCTATCTCAGTGCATGCAATGCTTAGACAATACAAGTAGTATACATTTCAATTTTACACGAAAGCACTTACTACAAACCTAATGGAAACACTGTAGGTTAACTTCCCACATGATTCTGAGATGTCTGAAAGTTGTTTCATACCTGTGCACATAAAGACAAAAAAGTTGATTTCTCAGTGAATAGAATGCTTTGAGATAAATGTAGTTTCCATTTCAATTGTACTCAAAAGTCCTGACTGCAAACCTAATGGAAACACCATAGGTTAACTTTCCACATGATTACGAGAAGTTTGAAAGTTTTTTCATGGCTGTACACATCAACACAAAAAAGTTGTTATCTCAGTGCATGCAATGCTTAGACAATACAAATAGTATACATTTCAGTTTTTCACCAAAGCACTTACTACAAACCTAATGGAATCACCTTAGGTTAACTTCCCACATAATTCTGAGATGTCTGAAAGTTGTTTCATACCTGTGCACATAAAGACAAAAAAGTTGATTTCTCAGTGAATAGAATGCTTTGACATAAATGTAGTTTCCATTTCAATTGTACTCAAAAGTCCTGACTGCAAGCCTAATGGAAACACCATAGGTTAACTTTCCACATGATTATGAGAAGTTTGAAAGTTGTTTCATGGCTGTACACATCTACACAAAAAAGTTGTTATCTCAGTGCATGCAATGCTTAGAAAATACAAATAAAATACATTTGAATTTTACACCAAATACTTACTGCAAACCTAATGGAAACACTTTAGGTTAACTTCCCACATGATTCTGAGATGTCTGAAAGTTGTTTCATTCCTGTGCACATAAAGACAAAAAAGTTGATTTCTCAGTGAATAGAATGCTTTGACATAAATGTAGTTTCCATTTCAATTGTACTCAAAAGTCCTGACTGCAAACCTAATGGAAACACCATAGGTTAACTTTCCACATGATTACGAGAAGTTTGAAAGTTGTTTCATGGCTGTACACATCAACACAAAAAAGTTGTTATCTCAGTGCATGCAATGCTTAGACAATACAAATAGTATACATTTCAGTTTTTCACCAAAGCACTTACAACAAACCTAATGGAATCACCTTAGGTTAACTTCCCACATAATTCTGAGATGTCTGAAAGTTGTTTCAAACCTGTGCACATAAAGACAAAAAAGTTGATTTCTCAGTGAATAGAATGCTTTGACATAAAAGTAGTTTCCATTTCAATTGTACTCAAAAGTTCTGACTGCAAACCTAATGGTAACACTTTAGATTAACTTTCCACATGATTATGAGTAGTTTGAAAGTTGTTTCATGGCTGTACACATCTACACAAAAAAGTTGCTATCTCAGTGCATGCAATGCTTAGACAATACAAGTAGTATACATTTCAATTTTACACCAAAGCACTTACTACAAACCTAATGGAAACACTGTAGGTTAACTTCCCACATGATTCTGAGATGTCTGAAAGTTGTTTCATACCTGTGCACATAAAGACAAAAAAGTTGATTTCTCAGTGAATAGAATGCTTTGAGATAAATGTAGTTTCCATTTCAATTGTACTCAAAAGTCCTGACTGCAAACCTAATGGAAACACCATAGGTTAACTTTCCACATGATTACGAGAAGTTTGAAAGTTTTTTCATGGCTGTACACATCAACACAAAAAAGTTGTTATCTCAGTGCATGCAATGCTTAGACAATACAAATAGTATACATTTCAGTTTTTCACCAAAGCACTTACTACAAACCTAATGGAATCACCTTAGGTTAACTTCCCACATAATTCTGAGATGTCTGAAAGTTGTTTCATACCTGTGCACATAAAGACAAAAAAGTTGATTTCTCAGTGAATAGAATGCTTTGACATAAATGTAGTTTCCATTTCAATTGTACTCAAAAGTCCTGACTGCAAGCCTAATGGAAACACCATAGGTTAACTTTCCACATGATTATGAGAAGTTTGAAAGTTGTTTCATGGCTGTACACATCTACACAAAAAAGTTGTTATCTCAGTGCATGCAATGCTTAGAAAATACAAATAAAATACATTTGAATTTTACACCAAATACTTACTGCAAACCTAATGGAAACACTTTAGGTTAACTTCCCACATGATTCTGAGATGTCTGAAAGTTGTTTCATTCCTGTGCACATAAAGACAAAAAAGTTGATTTCTCAGTGAATAGAATGCTTTGACATAAATGTAGTTTCCATTTCAATTGTACTCAAAAGTCCTGACTGCAAACCTAATGGAAACACCATAGGTTAACTTTCCACATGATTACGAGAAGTTTGAAAGTTGTTTCATGGCTGTACACATCAACACAAAAAAGTTGTTATCTCAGTGCATGCAATGCTTAGACAATACAAATAGTATACATTTCAGTTTTTCACCAAAGCACTTACAACAAACCTAATGGAATCACCTTAGGTTAACTTCCCACATAATTCTGAGATGTCTGAAAGTTGTTTCAAACCTGTGCACATAAAGACAAAAAAGTTGATTTCTCAGTGAATAGAATGCTTTGACATAAAAGTAGTTTCCATTTCAATTGTACTCAAAAGTTCTGACTGCAAACCTAATGGTAACACTTTAGATTAACTTTCCACATGATTATGAGTAGTTTGAAAGTTGTTTCATGGCTGTACACATCTACACAAAAAAGTTGCTATCTCAGTGCATGCAATGCTTAGACAATACAAGTAGTATACATTTCAATTTTACACCAAAGCACTTACTACAAACCTAATGGAAACACTGTAGGTTAACTTCCCACATGATTCTGAGATGTCTGAAAGTTGTTTCATACCTGTGCACATAAAGACAAAAAAGTTGATTTCTCAGTGAATAGAATGCTTTGACATAAATGTAGTTTCCATTTCAATTGTACTCAAAAGTCCTGACTGCAAACCTAATGGAAACACCATAGGTTAACTTTCCACATGATTATGAGAAGTTTGAAAGTTGTTTCATGGCTGTACACATCTACACAAAAAAGTTGTTATCTCAGTGCATGCAATGCTTAGAAAATACAAATAAAATACATTTGAATTTTACACCAAAGCACTTACTGCAAACCTAATGGAAACACTTTAGGTTAACTTCCCACATGATTCTGAGATGTCTGAAAGTTGTTTCATTCCTGTGCACATAAAGACAAAAAAGTTGATTTCTCAGTGAATAGAATGCTTTGACATAAATGTAGTTTCCATTTCAATTTTACTCAAAAGTCCTGACTGCAAACCTAATGGAAACACCTTAGGTTAACTTTCCACATGATTATTGGTAGTTTGAAAGTGGCTTCATGGCTGTACACATCAACACAAAAAAGTTGTTATCTCAGTGCAGGCAATGCTTAGACAATACAAATACTATACATTTGAATTTTACACCAAAGCACTTGCTACAAACCTAATGGAAACACTATAGGATAACTTCCCACATGATTCTGAGATGTCTGAAAGTTGTTTCATACCTGTGCACATAAAGACAAAAAAGTTGATTTCTCAGTGAATAGAATGCTTTGACATAAATGTAGTTTCCATTTCAATTGTACTCAAAATTCCTCACTGCAAACTGAATGGAAACACCTTAGGTTAAGTTTCCACATGATTATCAGTAGTTTGAAAGTTGTTTCTTGGCTGTACACATCAACACAAAAAAATTGTTATCTCAGTGCATGCACTGCTTAGCTAATACAAATAGTTTACATTTCAATTTTACACCAAAGCACTTACGGCTAACCTACTGGAAACACTTTAGGCTAACTTCCCACATGATTCTGAGATGTCTGAAAGTTGTTTCATACCTGTGCACATAAAGACAAAAAAGTTGATTTCTCAGTGAATAGAATGCTTTGACATAAAAGTAGTTTCCATTTGAATTGTACTCAAAAGTCCTGACTGCAAACCTACTGGAAACACCATAGGTTAACTTTCCACATGATTATGAGTAGTTTGAAAGTTGTTTCATGGCTGTGCACATCAACACAAAAAAGTTGCTATCTCAGTGCATGCAATGCTTAGACAATACAAGTAGAATACATTTCAATTTTACACGAAAGCACTTACTACAAACCTAATGGAAACACTGTAGGTTAACTTCCCACATGATTCTGAGATGTCTGAAAGTTGTTTCATACCTGTGCACATAAAGACAAAAAAGTTGATTTCTCAGTGAATAGAATGCTTTGACATAAATGTAGTTTCCATTTGAATTGTACTCAAAAGTCCTGACTGCAAACCTACTGGAAACACCATAGGTTAACTTTCCACATGATTATGAGTAGTTTGAAAGTTGTTTCATGGCTGTACACATCAACACAAAAAAGTTGTTATCTCAGTGCATGCAATGCTTAGAAAATACAAATAAAATACATTTGAATTTTACACCAAAGCACTTACTGCAATCCTAATGGAAACACTTTAGGTTAACGTTCAACATGATTATGAGTAGTTTCAAAGTTGTTTCATGGCTGTACACATCAACACAAAAAAGTTGTTATCTCAGTGCATGCAATGCTTAGACAATGCAAATAGTATACATTTCAATTTTACACCAAAGCACTTACTGCAAACCTAATGGAAACAACTTAGATTAACTTCCCACATGATTCTGAGATGTCTGAAAGTTGTTTCATACCTGTGCACATAAAGACAAAAAAGTTGATTTCTCAGTGAATAGAATGCTTTGACATAAATGTAGTTTCCATTTCAATTGTACTCAAAAGTCCTGACAGCAAACTGAATGGAAACACCTTAGGTTAACTTTCCACATGATTATTAGTAGTTTGAAAGTTGCTTCATGGCTGTACACATCAACACAAAAAAGTTGTTATCTCAGTGCAGGCAATGCTTAGACAATACAAATACTATACATTTGAATTTTACACCAAAGCACTTGCTACAAACCTAATGGAAACACCATAGGATAACTTCCCACATGATTCTGAGATGTCTGAAAGTTGTTTCATACCTGTGGAGATAAAGACAAAAAAGTTGATTTCTCAGTGAATAGAATGCTTTGACATAAATGGAGTTTCCATTTCAATTGTACTCAAAAGTCCTGACTGCAAACCTACTGGAAACACCACAGGTTAACTTTCCACATGATTATGAGTAGTTTGAAAGTTGTTTCATGGCTGTACACATCAACACAAAAAAGTTGCTATCTCAGTGCATGCAATGCTTAGACAATACAAGTAGTATACATTTCAATTTTACACCAAAGCACTTACTACAAACCTAATGGAAACACTGTAGGTTAACTTCCCACATGATTCTGAGATGTCTGAAAGTTGTTTCATACCTGTGCACATAAAGACAAAAAAGTTCATTTCTCAGTGAATAGAATGCTTTGACATAAATGTAGTTTCCATTTCAATTGTACTCAAAAGTCCTGACTGCAAACCTAATGGAAACTCCATAGGTTAACTTTCCACATGATTACGAGAAGTTTGAAAGTTGTTTCAATGCTGTACACATCAACACAAAAAAGTTGTTATCTCAGTGCATGCAATGCTTAGACAATACAAATAGTATACATTTCAGTTTTTCACCAATGCACTTACTACAAACCTAATGGAATCACGTTAGGTTAACTTCCCACATAATTCTGAGATGTCTGAAAGTTGTTTCAAACCTGTGCACATAAAGACAAAAAAGTTGATTTCTCAGTGAATAGAATGCTTTGACATAAAAGAAGTTTCCATTTCAATTGTACTCAAAAGTTCTGACTGCAAACCTAATGGTAACACTTTAGATTAACTTTCCACATCATTATGAGTAGTTTGAAAGTTGTTTCATGGCTGTACACATCTACACAAAAAAGTTGCTATCTCAGTGCATGCAATGCTTAGACAATACAAGTAGTATACATTTCAATTTTACACCAAAGCACTTACTACAAACCTAATGGAAACACTGTAGGTTAACTTCCCACATGATTCTGAGATGTCTGAAAGTTGTTTCATACCTGTGCACATAAAGACAAAAAAGTTGATTTCTCAGTGAATAGAATGCTTTGACATAAATGTAGTTTCCATTTCAATTGTACTCAAAAGTCCTGACTGCAAACCTAATGGAAACACCATAGGTTAACTTTCCACATGATTATGAGAAGTTTGAAAGTTGTTTCATGGCTGTACACATCTACACAAAAAAGTTGTTATCTCAGTGCATGCAATGCTTAGAAAATACAAATAAAATACATTTGAATTTTACACCAAAGCACTTACTGCAAACCTAATGGAAACACTTTAGGTCAACTTCCCACATGATTCTGAGATGTCTGAAAGTTGTTTCATTCCTGTGCACATAAAGACAAAAAAGTTGATTTCTCAGTGAATAGAATGCTTTGACATAAATGTAGTTTCCATTTCAATTGTACTCAAAAGTCCTGACTGCAAACTGAATGGAAACACCTTAGGTTAAGTTTCCACATGATTATCAGTAGTTTGAAAGTTGTTTCTTGGCTGTACACATCAACACAAAAAAATTGTTATCTCAGTGCATGCACTGCTTAGACCTTACAAATAGTTTACAATTCAATTTTACACCAAAGCACTTACGGATAACCTACTGGAAACACTGTAGGTTAACTTCCCACATGATTCTGAGATGTCTGAAAGTTGTTTCATACCTGTGCACATAAAGACAAAAAAGTTGATTTCTCAGTGAATAGAATGCTTTGACATAAATGTAGTTTCCATTTCAATTGTACTCAAAAGTCCTGACTGCAAACCTAATGGAAACACCATAGGTTAACTTTCCACATGATTATGAGAAGTTTGAAAGTTGTTTCATGGCTGTACACATCAACACAAAAAAGTTGTTATCTCAGTGCATGCAATGCTTAGAAAATACAAATAGTATACATTTCAATTTTACACCAAAGCACTTACTACAAACCTAATGGAAACACTTTAGGTTAACTTCCCACATGATTCTGAGATGTCTGAAAGTTGTTTCATACCTGTGCACATAAAGACAAAAAAGTTGATTTCTCAGTGAATAGAATGCTTTGACATAAATGTAGTTTCCATTTCAATTGTACTCAAAAGTCCTGAGTGCAAACTGAATGGAAACACCTTAGGTTAAGTTTCCACATGATTATCAGTAGTTTGAAAGTTGTTTCTTGGCTGTACACATCAACACAAAATAATTGTTATCTCAGTGCATGCACTGCTTAGACCTTACAAATAGTTTACAATTCAATTTTACACCAAAGCACTTACGGATACCTACTGGAAACACTTTAGGCTAACTTCCCACATGATTCTGAGATGTCTGAAAGTTGTTTCATACCTGTGGAGATAAAGACAAAAAAGTTGATTTCTCAGTGAATAGAATGCTTTGACATAAATGTAGTTTCCATTTCAATTGTACTCAAAAGTCCTGACTGCAAACCTACTGGAAACACCATAGGTTAACTTTCCACATGATTATGAGTAGTTTGAAAGTTGTTTCATGTCTGTGCACATCAACACAAAAAAGTTGCTATCTCAGTGCATGCAATGCTTAGACAATACAAGTAGTATACATTTCAATTTTACACGAAAGCACTTACTACAAACCTATTGGAAACACTGTAGGTTAACTTCCCACATGATTCTGAGATGTCTGAAAGTTGTTTCATACCTGTGCACATAAAGACAAAAAAGTTGATTTCTCAGTGAATAGAATGCTTTGACATAAATGTAGTTTCCATTTGAATTGTACTCAAAAGTCCTGACTGCAAACCTACTGGAAACACCATAGGTTAACTTTCCACATGATTATGAGTAGTTTGAAAGTTGTTTCATGGCTGTACACATCAACACAAAAAAGTTGTTATCTCAGTGCATGCAATGCTTAGAAAATACAAATAAAATACATTTGAATTTTACACCAAAGCACTTACTGCAAACCTAATGGAAACACTTTAGGTTAACGTTCAACATGATTATGAGTAGTTTCAAAGTTGTTTCATGGCTGTACACATCAACACAAAAAAGTTGTTATCTCAGTGCAGGCAATGCTTAGACAATACAAATACTATACATTTGAATTTTACACCAAAGCACTTGCTACAAACCTAATGGAAACACTATAGGATAACTTCCCACATGATTCTGAGATGTCTGAAAGTTGTTTCATACCTGTGCACATAAAGACAAAAAAGTTGATTTCTCAGTGAATAGAATGCTTTGACATAAATGTAGTTTCCATTTGAATTGTACTCAAAAGTCCTGACTGCAAACCTACTGGAAACACCATAGGTTAACTTTCCACATGATTATGAGTAGTTTGAAAGTTGTTTCATGGCTGTACACATCAACACAAAAAAGTTGCTATCTCAGTGCATGCAATGCTTAGACAATACAAGTAGTATACATTTCAATTTTACACGAAAGCACTTACTACAAACCTAATGGAAACACTGTAGGTTAACTTCCCACATGATTCTGAGATGTCTGAAAGTTGTTTCATACCTGTGCACATAAAGACAAAAAAGTTGATTTCTCAGTGAATAGAATGCTTTGACATAAATGTAGTTTCCACTTCAATTGTACTCAAAAGTCCTGACTGCAAACCTAATGGAAACACCATAGGTTAACTTTCCACATGATTACGAGAAGTTTGAAAGTTGTTTCATGGCTGTACACATCAACACAAAAAAGTTGTTATCTCAGTGCATGCAATGCTTAGACAATACGAATAGTATACATTTCAGTTTTTCACCAAAGCACTTACTACAAACCTAATGGAATCACCTTAGGTTAACTTCCCACATAATTCTCAGATGTCTGAAAGTTGTTTCAAACCTGTGCACATAAAGACAAAAAAGTTGATTTCTCAGTGAATAGAATGCTTTGACATAAAAGTAGTTTCCATTTCAATTGTACTCAAAAGTTCTGACTGCAAACCTAATGGTAACACTTTAGATTAACTTTCCACATGATTATGAGTAGTTTGAAAGTTGTTTCATGGCTGTACACATCTACACAAAAAAGTTGTTATCTCAGTGCATGCAATGCTTAGAAAATACAAAAAAAATACATTTGAATTTTACACCAAAGCACTTACTGCAAACCTAATGGAAACACTTTAGGTTAACTTCCCACATGATTCTGAGATGTCTGAAAGTTGTTTCATTCCTGTGCACATAAAGACAAAAAAGTTGATTTCTCAGTGAATAGAATGCTTTGACATAAATGTAGTTTCCATTTCAATTGTACTCAAAAGTCCTGACTGCAAACCTAATGGAAACACCATAGGTTAATTTCCACATGATTATGAGAAGTTTGAAAGTTGTTTCATGGCTGTACACATCAACACAAAAAAGTTGTTATCTCAGTGCATGCAATGCTTAGAAAATACAAATAGTATACATTTCAATTTTACACCAAAGCACTTACTACAAACCTAATGGAAACACTTTAGGTTAACTTCCCACATGATTCTGAGATGTCTGAAAGTTGTTTCATACCTGTGCACATAAAGACAAAAAAGTTGATTTCTCAGTGAATAGAATGCTTTGACATAAATGTAGTTTCCATTTCAATTTTACTCAAAAGTCCTGACTGCAAACCTAATGGAAACACCTTAGGTTAACTTTCCACATGATTATTGGTAGTTTGAAAGTGGCTTCATGGCTGTACACATCAACACAAAAAAGTTGTTATCTCAGTACAGGCAATGCTTAGACAATACAAATACTATACATTTGAATTTTACACCAAAGCACTTGCTACAAACCTAATGGAAACACTATAGGATAACTTCCCACATGATTCTGAGATGTCTGAAAGTTGTTTCATACCTGTGCACATAAAGACAAAAAAGTTGATTTCTCAGTGAATAGAATGCTTTGACATAAATGTAGTTTCCATTTCAATTGTACTCAAAATTCCTGACTGCAAACTGAATGGAAACACCTTAGGTTAAGTTTCCACATGATTATCAGTAGTTTGAAAGTTGTTTCTTGGCTGTACACATCAACACAAAAAAATTGTTATCTCAGTGCATGCACTGCTTAGCCAATGCAAATAGTTTACATTTCAATTTTACACCAAAGCACTTACGGCTAACCTACTGGAAACAATTTAGGCTAACTTCCCACATGATTCTGAGATGTCTGAAAGTTGTTTCATACCTGTGCACATAAAGACAAAAAAGTTGATTTCTCAGTGAATAGAATGCTTTGACATAAATGTAGTTTCCATTTGAATTGTACTCAAAAGTCCTGACTGCAAACCTACTGGAAACACCATAGGTTAACTTTCCACATGATTATGAGTAGTTTGAAAGTTGTTTCATGGCTGTACACATCAACACAAAAATGTTGTTATCTCAGTGCATGCAATGCTTAGAAAATACAAATAAAATACATTTGAATTTTACACCAAAGCACTTACTGCAAACCTAATGGAAACAACTTAGATTAACTTCCCACATGATTCTGAGATATCTGAAAGTTGTTTCATACCTGTGCACATAAAGACAAAAAAGTTGATTTCTCAGTGAATAGAATGCTTTGACATAAATGTAGTTTCCATTTCAATTGTACTCAAAAGTCCTGACTGCAAACTGAATGGAAACACCTTAGGTTAACTTTCCACATGATTATTAGTAGTTTGAAAGTTGCTTCATGGCTGTACACATCAACACAAAAAAGTTGTTATCTCAGTGCAGGCAATGCTTAGACAATACAAATACTATACATTTGAATTTTACACCAAAGCACTTGCTACAAACCTAATGGAAACACTATAGGATAACTTCCCACATGATTCTGAGATGTCTGAAAGTTGTTTCATACCTGTGCACATAAAGACAAAAAAGTTGATTTCTCAGTGAATAGAATGCTTTGACATAAATGTAGTTTCCATTTGAATTGTACTCAAAAGTCCTGACTGCAAACCTACTGGAAACACCATAGGTTAACTTTCCACATGATTATGAGTAGTTTGAAAGTTGTTTCATGGCTGTACACATCAACACAAAAAAGTTGTTATCTCAGTGCATGCAATGCTTAGAAAATACAAATAAAATACATTTGAATTTTACACCAAAGCACTTACTGCAAACCTAATGGAAACACTTTAGGTTAACGTTCAACATGATTATGAGTAGTTTCAAAGTTGTTTCATGGCTGTACACATCAACACAAAAAAGTTGTTATCTCAGTGCATGCAATGCTTAGACAATGCAAATAGTATACATTTCAATTTTACACCAAAGCACTTACTGCAAACCTAATGGAAACAACTTAGATTAACTTCCCACATGATTCTGAGATGTCTGAAAGTTGTTTCATACCTGTGCACATAAAGACAAAAAAGTTGATTTCTCAGTGAATAGAATGCTTTGACATAAATGTAGTTTCCATTTCAATTGTACTCAAAAGTCCTGACTGCAAACTGAATGGAAACACCTTAGGTTAACTTTCCACATGATTATTAGTAGTTTGAAAGTTGCTTCATGGCTGTACACATCAACACAAAAAAGTTGTTATCTCAGTGCAGGCAATGCTTAGACAATACAAATACTATACATTTGAATTTTACACCAAAGCACTTGCTACAAACCTAATGGAAACACTATAGGATAACTTCCCACATGATTCTGAGATGTCTGAAAGTTGTTTCATACCTGTGCACATAAAGACAAAAAAGTTGATTTCTCAGTGAATAGAATGCTTTGACATAAATGTAGTTTCCATTTCAATTGTACTCAAAAGTCCTGAGTGCAAACTGAATGGAAACACCTTAGGTTAAGTTTCCACATGATTATCAGTAGTTTGAAAGTTGTTTCTTGGCTGTACACATCAACACAAAAAAATTGTTATCTCAGTGCATGCACTGCTTAGACCTTACAAATAGTTTACAATTCAATTTTACACCAAAGCACTTACGGATAACCTACTGGAAACACTTTAGGCTAACTTCCCACATGATTCTGAGATGTCTGAAAGTTGTTTCATACCTGTGGAGATAAAGACAAAAAAGTTGATTTCTCAGTGAATAGAATGCTTTGACATAAATGTAGTTTCCATTTCAATTGTACTCAAAAGTCCTGACTGCAAACCTACTGGAAACACCATAGGTTAACTTTCCACATGATTATGAGTAGTTTGAAAGTTGTTTCATGGCTGTACACATCAACACAAAAAAGTTGCTATCTCAGTGCATGCAATGCTTAGACAATACAAGTAGTATACATTTCAATTTTACACGAAAGCACTTACTACAAACCTAATGGAAACACTGTAGGTTAACTTCCCACATGATTCTGAGATGTCTGAAAGTTGTTTCATACCTGTGCACATAAAGACAAAAAAGTTGATTTCTCAGTGAATAGAATGCTTTGACATAAATGTAGTTTCCACTTCAATTGTACTCAAAAGTCCTGACTGCAAACCTAATGGAAACACCATAGGTTAACTTTCCACATGATTACGAGAAGTTTGAAAGTTGTTTCATGGCTGTACATATCAACACAAAAAAGTTGTTATCTCAGTGCATGCAATGCTTAGACAATACAAATAGTATACATTTCAGTTTTTCACCAAAGCACTTACTACAAACCTAATGGAATCACCTTAGGTTAACTTCCCACATAATTCTCAGATGTCTGAAAGTTGTTTCAAACCTGTGCACATAAAGACAAAAAAGTTGATTTCTCAGTGAATAGAATGCTTTGACATAAAAGTAGTTTCCATTTCAATTGTACTCAAAAGTTCTGACTGCAAACCTAATGGTAACACTTTAGATTAACTTTCCACATGATTATGAGTAGTTTGAAAGTTGTTTCATGGCTGTACACATCTACACAAAAAAGTTGTTATCTCAGTGCATGCAATGCTTAGAAAATACAAATAAAATACATTTGAATTTTACACCAAAGCACTTACTGCAAACCTAATGGAAACACTTTAGGTTAACTTCCCACATGATTCTGAGATGTCTGAAAGTTGTTTCATTCCTGTGCACATAAAGACAAAAAAGTTGATTTCTCAGTGAATAGAATGCTTTGACATAAATGTAGTTTCCATTTCAATTGTACTCAAAAGTCCTGACTGCAAACTGAATGGAAACACCTTAGGTTAAGTTTTCCACATGATTATCAGTAGTTTGAAAGTTGTTTCTTGGCTGTACAAATCTACACAAAAAAATTGTTATCTCAGTGCATGCACTGCTTAGACCTTACAAATAGTTTACAATTCAATTTTACACCAAAGCACTTATGGATAACCTACTGGAAACACTTTAGGTTAACTTCCCACATGATTCTGAGATGTCTGAAAGTTGTTTCATTCCTGTGCACATAAAGACAAAAAAGTTGATTTCTCAGTGAATAGAATGCTTTGACATAAATGTAGTTTCCATTTCAATTGTACTCAAAAGTCCTGACTGCAAACCTAATGGAAACACCATAGGTTAACTTTCCACATGATTATGAGAAGTTTGAAAGTTGTTTCATGGCTGTACACATCAACACAAAAAAGTTGTTATCTCAGTGCATGCAATGCTTAGAAAATACAAATAGTATACATTTCAATTTTACACCAAAGCACTTACTACAAACCTAATGGAAACACTTTAGGTTAACTTCCCACATGATTCTGAGATGTCTGAAAGTTGTTTCATACCTGTGCACATAAAGACAAAAAAGTTGATTTCTCAGTGAATAGAATGCTTTGACATAAATGTAGTTTCCATTTCAATTTTACTCAAAAGTCCTGACTGCAAACCTAATGGAAACACCTTAGGTTAACTTTCCACATGATTATTGGTAGTTTGAAAGTGGCTTCATGGCTGTACACATCAACACAAAAAAGTTGTTATCTCAGTACAGGCAATGCTTAGACAATACAAATACTATACATTTGAATTTTACACCAAAGCACTTGCTACAAACCTAATGGAAACACTATAGGATAACTTCCCACATGATTCTGAGATGTCTGAAAGTTGTTTCATACCTGTGCACATAAAGACAAAAAAGTTGATTTCTCAGTGAATAGAATGCTTTGACATAAATGTAGTTTCCATTTCAATTGTACTCAAAATTCCTGACTGCAAACTGAATGGAAACACCTTAGGTTAAGTTTCCACATGATTATCAGTAGTTTGAAAGTTGTTTCTTGGCTGTACACATCAACACAAAAAAATTGTTATCTCAGTGCATGCACTGCTTAGCCAATACAAATAGTTTACATTTCAATTTTACACCAAAGCACTTACGGCTAACCTACTGGAAACAATTTAGGCTAACTTCCCACATGATTCTGAGATGTCTGAAAGTTGTTTCATACCTGTGCACATAAAGACAAAAAAGTTGATTTCTCAGTGAATAGAATGCTTTGACATAAATGTAGTTTCCATTTGAATTGTACTCAAAAGTCCTGACTGCAAACCTACTGGAAACACCATAGGTTAACTTTCCACATGATTATGAGTAGTTTGAAAGTTGTTTCATGGCTGTACACATCAACACAAAAATGTTGTTATCTCAGTGCATGCAATGCTTAGAAAATACAAATAAAATACATTTGAATTTTACACCAAAGCACTTACTGCAAACCTAATGGAAACAACTTAGATTAACTTCCCACATGATTCTGAGATATCTGAAAGTTGTTTCATACCTGTGCACATAAAGACAAAAAAGTTGATTTCTCAGTGAATAGAATGCTTTGACATAAATGTAGTTTCCATTTCAATTGTACTCAAAAGTCCTGACTGCAAACTGAATGGAAACACCTTAGGTTAACTTTCCACATGATTATTAGTAGTTTGAAAGTTGCTTCATGGCTGTACACATCAACACAAAAAAGTTGTTATCTCAGTGCAGGCAATGCTTAGACAATACAAATACTATACATTTGAATTTTACACCAAAGCACTTGCTACAAACCTAATGGAAACACTATAGGATAACTTCCCACATGATTCTGAGATGTCTGAAAGTTGTTTCATACCTGTGCACATAAAGACAAAAAAGTTGATTTCTCAGTGAATAGAATGCTTTGACATAAATGTAGTTTCCATTTCAATTGTACTCAAAAGTCCTGAGTGCAAACTGAATGGAAACACCTTAGGTTAAGTTTCCACATGATTATCAGTAGTTTGAAAGTTGTTTCTTGGCTGTACACATCAACACAAAAAAATTGTTATCTCAGTGCATGCACTGCTTAGACCTTACAAATAGTTTACAATTCAATTTTACACCAAAGCACTTACGGATAACCTACTGGAAACACTTTAGGCTAACTTCCCACATGATTCTGAGATGTCTGAAAGTTGTTTCATACCTGTGGAGATAAAGACAAAAAAGTTGATTTCTCAGTGAATAGAATGCTTTGACATAAATGTAGTTTCCATTTCAATTGTACTCAAAAGTCCTGACTGCAAACCTAATGGAAACACCATAGGTTAACTTTCCACATGATTACGAGAAGTTTGAAAGTTGTTTCATGGCTGTACACATCAACACAAAAAAGTTGTTATCTCAGTGCATGCAATGCTTAGACAATACAAATAGTATACATTTCAGTTTTTCACCAAAGCACTTACTACAAACCTAATGGAATCACTTTAGGTTAACTTCCCACATAATTCTGAGATGTCTGAAAGTTGTTTCAAACCTGTGCACATAAAGACAAAAAAGTTGATTTCTCAGTGAATAGAATGCTTTGATATAAAAGTAGTTTCCATTTCAATTGTACTCAAAAGTTCTGACTGCAAACCTAATGGTAACACTTTAGATTAACTTTCCACATGATTATGAGTAGTTTGAAAGTTGTTTCATGGCTGTACACATCTAAACAAAAAAGTTGCTATCTCAGTGCATGCAATGCTTAGACAATACAAGTAGTATACATTTCAATTTTACACCAAAGCATTTACTACAAACCTAATGGAAACACTGTAGGTTAACTTCCCACATGATTCTGAGATGTCTGAAAGTTGTTTCATACCTGTGCACATAAAGACAAAAAAGTTGATTTCTCAGTGAATAGAATGCTTTGACATAAATGTAGTTTCCATTTCAATTGTACTCAAAAGTCCTGACTGCAAACCTACTGGAAATACCATAGGTTAACTTTCCACATGATTATGAGTAGTTTGAAAGTTGTTTCATGGCTGTACACATCAACACAAAAAAGTTGTTATCTCAGTGCATGCAATGCTTAGAAAATACAAATAAAATACATTTGAATTTTACACCAAAGCACTTACTGCAAACCTAATGGAAACAACTTAGATTAACTTCCCACATTATTCTGAGATGTCTGAAAGTTGTTTCATACCTGTGCACATAAAGACAAAAAAGTTGATTTCTCAGTGAATAGAATGCTTTGACATAAATGTAGTTTCCATTTCAATTGTACTCAAAAGTCCTGACTGCAAACTGAATGGAAACACCTTAGGTTAAGTTTCCACATCATTATTAGTAGTTTGAAAGTTGCTTCATGGCTGTACACATCAACACAAAAAAGTTGTTATCTCAGTGCAGGCAATGCTTAGACAATACAAATACTATACATTTGAATTTTACACCAAAGCACTTGCTACAAACCTAATGGAAACACTATAGGATAACTTCCCACATGATTCTGAGATGTCTGAAAGTTGTTTCATACCTGTGCACATAAAGACAAAAAAGTTGATTTCTCAGTGAATAGAATGCTTTGACATAAATGTAGTTTCCATTTCAATTGTACTCAAAAGTCCTGACTGCAAACTGAATGGAAACACCTTAGGTTAAGTTTCCACATGATTATCAGTAGTTTGAAAGTTGTTTCTTGGCTGTACACATCTACACAAAAAAATTGTTATCTCAGTGCATGCACTGCTTAGACCTTACAAATAGTTTACAATTCAATTTTACACCAAAGCACTTACGGATAACCTACTGGAAACACTTTAGGCTAACTTCCCACATGATTCTGAGATGTCTGAAAGTTGTTTCATACCTGTGGAGATAAAGACAAAAAAGTTGATTTCTCAGTGAATAGAATGCTTTGACATAAATGTAGTTTCCATTTCAATTGTACTCAAAAGTCCTGACTGCAAACCTACTGGAAACACCATAGGTTAACTTTCCACATGATTATGAGTAGTTTGAAAGTTGTTTCATGGCTGTGCACATCAACACAAAAAAGTTGCTATCTCAGTGCATGCAATGCTTAGACAATACAAGTAGTATACATTTCAATTTTACACGAAAGCACTTACTACAAACCTAATGGAAACACTGTAGGTTAACTTCCCACATGATTCTGAGATGTCTGAAAGTTGTTTCATACCTGTGCACATAAAGACAAAAAAGTTGATTTCTCAGTGAATAGAATGCTTTGACATAAATGTAGTTTCCATTTCAATTGTACTCAAAAGTCCTGACTGCAAACCTAATGGAAACACCATAGGTTAACTTTCCACATGATTACGAGAAGTTTGAAAGTTGTTTCATGGCTGTACACATCAACACAAAAAAGATGTTATCTCAGTGCATGCAATGCTTAGACAATACAAATAGTATACATTTCAGTTTTTCACCAAAGCACTTACTACAAACCTAATGGAATCACCTTAGGTTAACTTCCCACATAATTCTGAGATGTCTGAAAGTTGTTTCAAACCTGTGCACATAAAGACAAAAAAGTTGATTTCTCAGTGAATAGAATGCTTTGACATAAAAGTAGTTTCCATTTCAATTGTACTCAAAAGTTCTGACTGCAAACCTAATGGTAACACTTTAGATTAACTTTCCACATGATTATGAGTAGTTTGAAAGTTGTTTCATGGCTGTACACATCTACACAAAAAAGTTGCTATCTCAGTGCATGCAATGCTTAGACAATACAAGTAGTATACATTTCAATTTTACACCAAAGCACTTACTACAAACCTAATGGAAACACTGTAGGTTAACTTCCCACATGATTCTGAGATGTCTGAAAGTTGTTTCATACCTGTGCACATAAAGACAAAAAAGTTGATTTCTCAGTGAATAGAATGCTTTGACATAAATGTAGTTTCCATTTCAATTGTACTCAAAAGTCCTGACTGCAAACCTAATGGAAACAGCATAGGTTAACTTTCCACATGATTATGAGAAGTTTGAAAGTTGTTTCATGGCTGTACACATCTACACAAAAAAGTTGTTATCTCAGTGCCAGCAATGCTTAGAAAATACAAATAAAATACATTTGAATTTTACACCAAAGCACTTACTGCAAACCTAATGGAAACACTTTAGGTTAACTTCCCACATGATTCTGAGATGTCTGAAAGTTGTTTCATTCCTGTGCACATAAAGACAAAAAAGTTGATTTCTCAGTGAATAGAATGCTTTGACATAAATTAGTTTCCATTTCAATTGTACTCAAAAGTCCTGACTGCAAACTGAATGGAAACACCTTAGGTTAAGTTTCCACATGATTATCAATAGTTTGAAAGTTGTTTCTTGGCTGTACACATCAACACAAAAAAATTGTTATCTCAGTGCATGCACTGCTTAGACCTTACAAATAGTTTACAATTCAATTTTACACCAAAGCACTTACGGATAACCTACTGGAAACACTTTAGGCTAACTTCCCACATGATTCTGAGATGTCTGAAAGTTGTTTCATACCTGTGGACATAAAGACAAAAAAGTTGATTTCTCAGTGAATAGAATGCTTTGACATAAATGTAGTTTCCATTTCAATTGTACTGAAAAGTCCTGACTGCAAACCTACTGGAAACACCATGGGTTAACTTTCCACATGATTATGAGTAGTTTGAAAGTTGTTTCATGGCTGTACACATCAACACAAAAAAGTTGCTATCTCAGTGCATGCAATGCTTAGACAATACCAGTAGTATACATTTCAATTTTACACGAAAGCACTTACTACAAACCTAATGGAAACACTGTAGGTTAACTTCCCACATGATTCTGAGATGTCTGAAAGTTGTTTCATACCTGTGCACATAAAGACAAAAAAGTTGATTTCTCAGTGAATAGAATGCTTTGACATAAATGTAGTTTCCATTTCAATTGTACTCAAAAGTCCTGACTGCAAACCTAATGGAAACACCATAGGTTAACTTTCCACATGATTATGAGAAGTTTGAAAGTTGTTTCATGGCTGTACACATCTACACAAAAAAGTTGTTATCTCAGTGCATGCAATGCTTAGAAAATACAAATAAAATACATTTGAATTTTACACCAAAGCACTTACTGCAAACCTAATGGAAACACTTTAGGTTAACTTCCCACATGATTCTGAGATCTCTGAAAGTTGTTTCATTCCTGTGCACATAAAGACAAAAAAGTTGATTTCTCAGTGAATAGAATGCTTTGACATAAATGTAGTTTCCATTTCAATTGTACTCAAAAGTCCTGACTGCAAACTGAATGGAAACACCTTAGGTTAAGTTTCCACATGATTATCAGTAGTTTGAAAGTTGTTTCTTGGCTGTACACATCAACACAAAAAAATTGTTATCTCAGTGCATGCACTGCTTAGACCTTACAAATAGTTTACAATTCAATTTTACACCAAAGCACTTACGGATAACCTACTGGAAACACTTTAGGCTAACTTCCCAAATGATTCTGATATGTCTGAAAGTTGTTTCATACCTGTGGACATAAAGACAAAAAAGTTGATTTCTCAGTGAATAGAATGCTTTGACATAAATGTAGTTTCCATTTCAATTGTACTCAAAAGTCCTGACTGCAAACCTAATGGAAACACCATAGGTTAACTTTCCACATGATTATGAGTAGTTTGAAAGTTGTTTCATGGCTGTACACATCAACACAAAAAAGTTGCTATCTCAGTGCATGCAATGCTTAGACAATACAAGTAGTATACATTTCAATTTTACACGAAAGCACTTACTACAAACCTAATGGAAACACTGTAGGTTAACTTCCCACATGATTCTGAGATGTCTGAAAGTTGTTTCATACCTGTGCACATAAAGAGAAAAAAGTTGATTTCTCAGTGAATAGAATGCTTTGACATAAATGTAGTTTCCATTTCAATTGTACTCAAAAGTCCTGACTGCAAACCTAATGGAAACACCATAGGTTAACTTTGCACATGATTACGAGATGTTTGAAAGTTGTTTCATGGCTGTACACATCAACACAAAAAAGTTGTTATCTGAGTGCATGCAATGCTTAGAAAATACAAATAAAATACATTTGAATTTTACACCAAAGCACTTACTGCAAACCTAATGGAAACACTTAGGTCAACTTCCCACATGATTCTGAGATGTCTGAAAGTTGTTTCATTCCTGTGCACATAAAGACAAAAAAGTTGATTTCTCAGTGAATAGAATGCTTAGACATAAATGTAGTTTCCATTTCAATTGTACTCAAAAGTCCAGACTGCAAACCTAATGGAAACACCTTAGGTTAACTTTCCACATGATTGTTAGTAGTTTGAAAGTTGCTTCATGGCTGTACACATCAACACAAAAAAGTTGTTATCTCAGTGCAGGCAATGCTTAGACAATACAAATACTATACATTTGAATTTTACACCAAAGCACTTGCTGCAAACCTAATGGAAACACTATAGGATAACTTCCCACATGATTCTGAGATGTCTGAAAGTTGTTTCATACCTGTTCACATAAAGACAAAAAAGTTGATTTCTCAGTGAATAGAATGCTTTGACATAAATGTAGTTTCCATTTCAATTGTACTCAAAAGTCCTGACTGCAAACTGAATGGAAACACCTTAGGTTAAGTTTCCACATGATTATCAGTAGTTTGAAAGTTGTTTCTTGGCTGTA
This sequence comes from Mobula birostris, assembly GCF_030028105.1. Classification (NCBI taxonomy): domain Eukaryota; kingdom Metazoa; phylum Chordata; class Chondrichthyes; order Myliobatiformes; family Myliobatidae; genus Mobula; species Mobula birostris. The sequence goes on from NW_027278499.1 coordinate 44,780, forward strand.
CACATCAACACAAAAAAATTGTTATCTCAGTGCATGCACTGGTTAGCCAATACAAATAGTTTACATTTCAATTTTACACCAAAGCACTTACGGCTAACCTACTGGAAACACTTTAGGCTAACTTCCCACATGATTCTGAGATATCTGAAAGTTGTTTCATACCTGTGCACATAAAGACAAAAAAGTTGATTTCTCAGTGAATAGAATGCTTTGACATAAATGTAGTTTCCATTTGAATTGTACTCAAAAGTCCTGACTGCAAACCTACTGGAAACACCATAGGTTAACTTTCCACATGATTATGAGTAGTTTGAAAGTTGTTTCATGGCTGTACACATCAACACAAAAAAGTTGTTATCTCAGTGCATGCAATGCTTAGAAAATACAAATAAAATACATTTGAATTTTACTCCAAAGCACTTACTGCAAACCTAATGGAAACACTTTAGGTTAACGTTCAACATGATTATGAGTAGTTTCAAAGTTGTTTCATGGCTGTACACATCAACACAAAAAAGTTGTTATCTCAGTGCATGCAATGCTTAGACAATGCAAATAGTATACATTTCAATTTTACACCAAAGCACTTACTGCAAACCTAATGGAAACAACTTAGATTAACTTCCCACATGATTCTGAGATGTCTGAAAGTTGTTTCATACCTGTGCACATAAAGACAAAAAAGTTGATTTCTCAGTGAATAGAATGCTTTGACATAAATGTAGTTTCCATTTCAATTGTACTCAAAAGTCCTGACTGCAAACTGAATGGAAACACCTTAGGTTAACTTTCCACATGATTATTAGTAGTTTGAAAGTTGCTTCATGGCTGTACACATCAACACAAAAAAGTTGTTATCTCAGTGCAGGCAATGCTTAGACAATACAAATACTATACATTTGAATTTTACACCAAAGCACTTGCTACAAACCTAATGAAAACACTATAGGATAACTTCCCACATGATTCTGAGATGTCTGAAAGTTGTTTCATACCTGTGCACATAAAGACAAAAAAGTTGATTTCTCAGTGAATAGAATGCTTTGACATAAATGTAGTTTCCATTTCAATTGTACTCAAAAGTCCTGAGTGCAAACTGAATGGAAACACCTTAGGTTAAGTTTCCACATGATTATCAGTAGTTTGAAAGTTGTTTCTTGGCTGTACACATCAACACAAAAAGATTGTTATCTCAGTGCATGCACTGCTTAGACCTTACAAATAGTTTACAATTCAATTTTACACCAAAGCACTTACGGCTAACCTACTGGAAACACTTTAGGCTAACTTCCCACATGATTCTGAGATGTCTGAAAGTTGTTTCATACCTGTGGAGATAAAGACAAAAAAGTTGATTTCTCAGTGAATAGAATGCTTTGACATAAATGTAGTTTCCATTTCAATTGTACTCAAAAGTCCTGACTGCAAACCTACTGGAAACACCATAGGTTAACTTTCCACATGATTATGAGTAGTTTGAAAGTTGTTTCATGGCTGTACACATCAACACAAAAAAGTTGCTATCTCAGTGCATGCAATGCTTAGACAATACAAGTAGTATACATTTCAATTTTACACGAAAGCACTTACTACAAACCTAATGGAAACACTGTAGGTTAACTTCCCACATGATTCTGAGATGTCTGAAAGTTCTTTCATACCTGTGCACATAAAGACAAAAAAGTTGATTTCTCAGTGAATAGAATGCTTTGACATAAATGTAGTTTCCATTTCAATTGTACTCAAAAGTCCTGACTGCAAACCTAATGGAAACACCATAGGTTAACTTTCCACATGATTACGAGAAGTTTGAAAGTTGTTTCATGGCTGTACACATCAACACAAAAAAGTTGTTATCTCAGTGCATGCAATGCTTAGACAATACAAATAGTATACATTTCAGTTTTTCACCAAAGCACTTACTACAAACCTAATGGAATCACCTTAGGTTAACTTCCCACATAATTCTGAGATGTCTGAAAGTTGTTTCAAACCTGTGCACATAAAGACAAAAAAGTTGATTTCTCAGTGAATAGAATGCTTTGACATAAAAGTAGTTTCCATTTCAATTGTACTCAAAAGTTCTGACTGCAAAACTAATGGTAAAACTTTAGATTAACTTTCCACATGATTATGAGTAGTTTGAAAGTTGTTTCATGGCTGTACACATCTACACAAAAAAGTTGCTATCTCAGTGCATGCAATGCTTAGACAATACAAGTAGTATACATTTCAATTTTACACCAAAGCACTTACTACAATCCTAATGGAAACACTGTAGGTTAACTTCCCACATGATTCTGAGATGTCTGAAAGTTGTTTCATACCTGTGCACATAAAGACAAAAAAGTTGATTTCTCAGTGAATAGAATGCTTTGACATAAATGTAGTTTCCATTTCAATTGTACTCAAAAGTCCTGAGTGCAAACTGAATGGAAACACCTTAGGTTAAGTTTCCACATGATTATCAGTAGTTTGAAAGTTGTTTCTTGGCTGTACACATCAACACAAAAAGATTGTTATCTCAGTGCATGCACTGCTTAGACCTTACAAATAGTTTACAATTCAATTTTACACCAAAGCACTTACGGCTAACCTACTGGAAACACTTTAGGCTAACTTCCCACATGATTCTGAGATGTCTGAAAGTTGTTTCATACCTGTGGAGATAAAGACAAAAAAGTTGATTTCTCAGTGAATAGAATGCTTTGACATAAATGTAGTTTCCATTTCAATTGTACTCAAAAGTCCTGACTGCAAACCTACTGGAAACACCATAGGTTAACTTTCCACATGATTATGAGTAGTTTGAAAGTTGTTTCATGGCTGTACACATCAACACAAAAAAGTTGCTATCTCAGTGCATGCAATGCTTAGACAATACAAGTAGTATACATTTCAATTTTACACGAAAGCACTTACTACAAACCTAATGGAAACACTGTAGGTTAACTTCCCACATGATTCTGAGATGTCTGAAAGTTCTTTCATACCTGTGCACATAAAGACAAAAAAGTTGATTTCTCAGTGAATAGAATGCTTTGACATAAATGTAGTTTCCATTTCAATTGTACTCAAAAGTCCTGACTGCAAACCTAATGGAAACACCATAGGTTAACTTTCCACATGATTACGAGAAGTTTGAAAGTTGTTTCATGGCTGTACACATCAACACAAAAAAGTTGTTATCTCAGTGCATGCAATGCTTAGACAATACAAATAGTATACATTTCAGTTTTTCACCAAAGCACTTACTACAAACCTAATGGAATCACCTTAGGTTAACTTCCCACATAATTCTGAGATGTCTGAAAGTTGTTTCAAACCTGTGCACATAAAGACAAAAAAGTTGATTTCTCAGTGAATAGAATGCTTTGACATAAAAGTAGTTTCCATTTCAATTGTACTCAAAAGTTCTGACTGCAAAACTAATGGTAAAACTTTAGATTAACTTTCCACATGATTATGAGTAGTTTGAAAGTTGTTTCATGGCTGTACACATCTACACAAAAAAGTTGCTATCTCAGTGCATGCAATGCTTAGACAATACAAGTAGTATACATTTCAATTTTACACCAAAGCACTTACTACAATCCTAATGGAAACACTGTAGGTTAACTTCCCACATGATTCTGAGATGTCTGAAAGTTGTTTCATACCTGTGCACATAAAGACAAAAAAGTTGATTTCTCAGTGAATAGAATGCTTTGACATAAATGTAGTTTCCATTTCAATTGTACTCAAAAGTCCTGACTGCAAACCTAATGGAAACACCATAGGTTAACTTTCCACATGATTATGAGAAGTTTGAAAGTTGTTTCATGGCTGTACACATCAACACAAAAAAGTTGTTATCTCAGTGCATGCAATGCTTAGACAATACAAATAGTATACATTTCAATTTTACACCAAAGCACTTACTACAAACCTAATGGAAACACTTTAGGTTAACTTCCCACATGATTCTGAGATGTCTGAAAGTTGTTTCATACCTGTGCACATAAAGACAAAAAGTTGATTTCTCAGTGAATAGAATGCTCTGACATAAATGTAGTTTCCATTTCAATTTTACTCAAAAGTCCTGACTGCAAACCTAATGGAAACACCTTAGGTTAACTTTCCACATGATTATTAGTAGTTTGAAAGTTGCTTCATGGCTGTACACATCAACACAAAAAAGTTGTTATCTCAGTGCAGGCAATGCTTAGACAATACAAATACTATACATTTGAATTTTACACCAAAGCACTTGCTACAAACCTAATGGAAACACTATAGGATAACTTCCCACATGATTCTGAGATGTCTGAAAGTTGTTTCATACCTGTGCACATAAAGACAAAAAAGTTGATTTCTCAGTGAATAGAATGCTTTGACATAAATGTAGTTTCCATTTCAATTGTACTCAAAAGTCCTGAGTGCAAACTGAATGGAAACACCTTAGGTTAAGTTTCCACATGATTATCAGTAGTTTGAAAGTTGTTTCTTGGCTGTACACATCAACACAAAAAAATTGTTATCTCAGTGCATGCACTGCTTAGACCTTACAAATAGTTTACAATTCAATTTTACACCAAAGCACTTACGGATAACCTACTGGAAACACTTTAGGCTAACTTCCCACATGATTCTGAGATGTCTGAAAGTTGTTTCATACCTGTGGAGATAAAGACAAAAAAGTTGATTTCTCAGTGAATAGAATGCTTTGACATAAATGTAGTTTCCATTTCAATTGTACTCAAAAGTCCTGACTGCAAACCTAATGGAAACACCATAGGTTAACTTTCCACATGATTACGAGAAGTTTGAAAGTTGTTTCATGGCTGTACACATCAACACAAAAAAGTTGTTATCTCAGTGCATGCAATGCTTAGACAATACAAATAGTATACATTTCAGTTTTTCACCAAAGCACTTACTACAAACCTAATGGAATCACTTTAGGTTAACTTCCCACATAATTCTGAGATGTCTGAAAGTTGTTTCAAACCTGTGCACATAAAGACAAACAAGTTGATTTCTCAGTGAATAGAATGCTTTGATATAAAAGTAGTTTCCATTTCAATTGTACTCAAAAGTTCTGACTGCAAACCTAATGGTAACACTTTAGATTAACTTTCCACATGATTATGAGTAGTTTGAAAGTTGTTTCATGGCTGTACACATCTACACAAAAAAGTTGCTATCTCAGTGCATGCAATGCTTAGACAATACAAGTAGTATACATTTCAATTTTACACCAAAGCACTTACTACAAACCTAATGGAAACACTGTAGGTTAACTTCCCACATGATTCTGAGATGTCTGAAAGTTGTTTCATACCTGTGCACATAAAGACAAAAAAGTTGATTTCTCAGTGAATAGAATGCTTTGACATAAATGTAGTTTCCATTTCAATTGTACTCAAAAGTCCTGACTGCAAACCTACTGGAAATACCATAGGTTAACTTTCCACATGATTATGAGTAGTTTGAAAGTTGTTTCATGGCTGTACACATCAACACAAAAAAGTTGTTATCTCAGTGCATGCAATGCTTAGAAAATACAAATAAAATACATTTGAATTTTACACCAAAGCACTTACTGCAAACCTAATGGAAACAACTTAGATTAACTTCCCACATTATTCTGAGATGTCTGAAAGTTGTTTCATTCCTGTGCACATAAAGACAAAAAAGTTGATTTCTCAGTGAATAGAATGCTTTGACATAAATGTAGTTTCCATTTCAATTGTACTCAAAAGTCCTGACTGCAAACTGAATGGAAACACCTTAGGTTAAGTTTCCACATGATTATTAGTAGTTTGAAAGTTGCTTCATGGCTGTACACATCAACACAAAAAAGTTGTTATCTCAGTGCAGGCAATGCTTAGACAATACAAATACTATACATTTGAATTTTACACCAAAGCACTTGCTACAAACCTAATGGAAACACTATAGGATAACTTCCCACATGATTCTGAGATGTCTGAAAGTTGTTTCATACCTGTGCACATAAAGACAAAAAAGTTGATTTCTCAGTGAATAGAATGCTTTGACATAAATGTAGTTTCCATTTCAATTGTACTCAAAAGTCCTGAGTGCAAACTGAATGGAAACACCTTAGGTTAAGTTTCCTCATGATTATCAGTAGTTTGAAAGTTGTTTCTTGGCTGTACACATCAACACAAAAAAATTGTTATCTCAGTGCATGCACTGCTTAGACCTTACAAATAGTTTACAATTCAATTTTACACCAAAGCACTTACGGATAACCTACTGGAAACACTTTAGGCTAACTTCCCACATGATTCTGAGATGTCTGAAAGTTGTTTCATACCTGTGGAGATAAAGACAAAAAAGTTGATTTCTCAGTGAATAGAATGCTTTGACATAAATGTAGTTTCCATTTCAATTGTACTCAAAAGTCCTGACTGCAAACCTACTGGAAACACCATAGGTTAACTTTCCACATGATTATGAGTAGTTTGAAAGTTGTTTCATGGCTGTGCACATCAACACAAAAAAGTTGCTATCTCAGTGCATGCAATGCTTAGACAATACAAGTAGTATACATTTCAATTTTACACGAAAGCACTTACTACAAACCTAATGGAAACACTGTAGGTTAACTTCCCACATGATTCTGAGATGTCTGAAAGTTGTTTCATACCTGTGCACATAAAGACAAAAAAGTTGATTTCTCAGTGAATAGAATGCTTTGACATAAATGTAGTTTCCATTTCAATTGTACTCAAAAGTCCTGACTGCAAACCTAATGGAAACACCATAGGTTAACTTTCCACATGATTACGAGAAGTTTGAAAGTTGTTTCATGGCTGTACACATCAACACAAAAAAGTTGTTATCTCAGTGCATGCAATGCTTAGACAATACAAGTAGTATACATTTGAATTTTACACCAAAGCACTTACTACAAACCTAATGGAAACACTGTAGGTTAACTTCCCACATGATTCTGAGATGTCTGAAAGTTGTTTCATACCTGTGCACGTTAAGACAAAAAAGTTGATTTCTCAGTGAATAGAATGCTTTGACATAAATGTAGTTTCCATTTCAATTGTACTCAAAAGTCCTGACTGCAAACCTAATGGAAACAGCATAGGTTAACTTTCCACATGATTATGAGAAGTTTGAAAGTTGTTTCATGGCTGTACACATCTACACAAAAAAGTTGTTATCTCAGTGCCAGCAATGCTTAGAAAATACAAATAAAATACATTTGAATTTTACACCAAAGCACTTACTGCAAACCTAATGGAAACACTTTAGGTTAACTTCCCACATGATTCTGAGATGTCTGAAAGTTGTTTCATTCCTGTGCACATAAAGACAAAAAAGTTGATTTCTCAGTGAATAGAATGCTTTGACATAAATTAGTTTCCATTTCAATTGTACTCAAAAGTCCTGACTGCAAACTGAATGGAAACACCTTAGGTTAAGTTTCCACATGATTATCAATAGTTTGAAAGTTGTTTCTTGGCTGTACACATCAACACAAAAAAATTGTTATCTCAGTGCATGCACTGCTTAGACCTTACAAATAGTTTACAATTCAATTTTACACCAAAGCACTTACGGATAACCTACTGGAAACACTTTAGGCTAACTTCCCACATGATTCTGAGATGTCTGAAAGTTGTTTCATACCTGTGGACATAAAGACAAAAAAGTTGATTTCTCAGTGAATAGAATGCTTTGACATAAATGTAGTTTCCATTTCAATTGTACTCAAAAGTCCTGACTGCAAACCTACTGGAAACACCATAGGTTAACTTTCCACATGATTATGAGTAGTTTGAAAGTTGTTTCATGGCTGTACACATCAACACAAAAAAGTTGCTATCTCAGTGCATGCAATGCTTAGACAATACCAGTAGTATACATTTCAATTTTACACGAAAGCACTTGCTACAAACCTAATGGAAACACTGTAGGTTAACTTCCCACATGATTCTGAGATGTCTGAAAGTTGTTTCATACCTGTGCACATAAAGACAAAAAAGTTGATTTCTCAGTGAATAGAATGCTTTGACATAAATGTAGTTTCCATTTCAATTGTACTCAAAAGTCCTGACTGCAAACCTAATGGAAACACCATAGGTTAACTTTCCACATGATTATGAGAAGTTTGAAAGTTGTTTCATGGCTGTACACATCTACACAAAAAAGTTGTTATCTCAGTGCATGCAATGCTTAGAAAATACAAATAAAATACATTTGAATTTTACACCAAAGCACTTACTGCAAACCTAATGGAAACACTTTAGTTTAACTTCCCACATGATTCTGAGATCTCTGAAAGTTGTTTCATTCCTGTGCACATAAAGACAAAAAAGTTGATTTCTCAGTGAATAGAATGCTTTGACATAAATGTAGTTTCCATTTCAATTGTACTCAAAAGTCCTGACTGCAAACTGAATGGAAACACCTTAGGTTAAGTTTCCACATGATTATCAGTAGTTTGAAAGTTGTTTCTTGGCTGTACACATCAACACAAAAAAATTGTTATCTCAGTGCATGCACTGCTTAGACCTTACAAATAGTTTACAATTCAATTTTACACCAAAGCACTTACGGATAACCTACTGGAAACACTTTAGGCTAACTTCCCAAATGATTCTGATATGTCTGAAAGTTGTTTCATACCTGTGGACATAAAGACAAAAAAGTTGATTTCTCAGTGAATAGAATGCTTTGACATAAATGTAGTTTCCATTTAAATTGTACTCAAAAGTCCTGACTGCAAACCTAATGGAAACACCATAGGTTAACTTTCCACATGATTATGAGTAGTTTGAAAGTTGTTTCATGGCTGTACACATCAACACAAAAAAGTTGCTATCTCAGTGCATGCAATGCTTAGACAATACAAGTAGTATACATTTCAATTTTACACCAAAGCACTTACTACAAACCTAATGGAAACACTGTAGGTTAACTTCCCACATGATTCTGAGATGTCTGAAAGTTGTTTCATACCTGTGCACATAAAGACAAAAAAGTTGATTTCTCAGTGAATAGAATGCTTTGACATAAATGTAGTTTCCATTTCAATTGTACTCAAAAGTCCTGACTGCAAACCTACTGGAAATACCATAGGTTAACTTTCCACATGATTATGAGTAGTTTGAAAGTTGTTTCATGGCTGTACACATCAACACAAAAAAGTTGTTATCTCAGTGCATGCAATGCTTAGAAAATACAAATAAAATACATTTGAATTTTACACCAAAGCACTTACTGCAAACCTAATGGAAACAACTTAGATTAACTTCCCACATTATTCTGAGATGTCTGAAAGTTGTTTCATTCCTGTGCACATAAAGACAAAAAAGTTGATTTCTCAGTGAATAGAATGCTTTGACATAAATGTAGTTTCCATTTCAATTGTACTCAAAAGTCCTGACTGCAAACTGAATGGAAACACCTTAGGTTAAGTTTCCACATGATTATTAGTAGTTTGAAAGTTGCTTCATGGCTGTACACATCAACACAAAAAAGTTGTTATCTCAGTGCAGGCAATGCTTAGACAATACAAATACTATACATTTGAATTTTACACCAAAGCACTTGCTACAAACCTAATGGAAACACTATAGGATAACTTCCCACATGATTCTGAGATGTCTGAAAGTTGTTTCATACCTGTGCACATAAAGACAAAAAAGTTGATTTCTCAGTGAATAGAATGCTTTGACATAAATGTAGTTTCCATTTCAATTGTACTCAAAAGTCCTGAGTGCAAACTGAATGGAAACACCTTAGGTTAAGTTTCCTCATGATTATCAGTAGTTTGAAAGTTGTTTCTTGGCTGTACACATCAACACAAAAAAATTGTTATCTCAGTGCATGCACTGCTTAGACCTTACAAATAGTTTACAATTCAATTTTACACCAAAGCACTTACGGATAACCTACTGGAAACACTTTAGGCTAACTTCCCACATGATTCTGAGATGTCTGAAAGTTGTTTCATACCTGTGGAGATAAAGACAAAAAAGTTGATTTCTCAGTGAATAGAATGCTTTGACATAAATGTAGTTTCCATTTCAATTGTACTCAAAAGTCCTGACTGCAAACCTACTGGAAACACCATAGGTTAACTTTCCACATGATTATGAGTAGTTTGAAAGTTGTTTCATGGCTGTGCACATCAACACAAAAAAGTTGCTATCTCAGTGCATGCAATGCTTAGACAATACAAGTAGTATACATTTCAATTTTACACGAAAGCACTTACTACAAACCTAATGGAAACACTGTAGGTTAACTTCCCACATGATTCTGAGATGTCTGAAAGTTGTTTCATACCTGTGCACATAAAGACAAAAAAGTTGATTTCTCAGTGAATAGAATGCTTTGACATAAATGTAGTTTCCATTTCAATTGTACTCAAAAGTCCTGACTGCAAACCTAATGGAAACACCATAGGTTAACTTTCCACATGATTACGAGAAGTTTGAAAGTTGTTTCATGGCTGTACACATCAACACAAAAAAGTTGTTATCTCAGTGCATGCAATGCTTAGACAATACAAGTAGTATACATTTGAATTTTACACCAAAGCACTTACTACAAACCTAATGGAAACACTGTAGGTTAACTTCCCACATGATTCTGAGATGTCTGAAAGTTGTTTCATACCTGTGCACGTTAAGACAAAAAAGTTGATTTCTCAGTGAATAGAATGCTTTGACATAAATGTAGTTTCCATTTCAATTGTACTCAAAAGTCCTGACTGCAAACCTAATGGAAACAGCATAGGTTAACTTTCCACATGATTATGAGAAGTTTGAAAGTTGTTTCATGGCTGTACACATCTACACAAAAAAGTTGTTATCTCAGTGCCAGCAATGCTTAGAAAATACAAATAAAATACATTTGAATTTTACACCAAAGCACTTACTGCAAACCTAATGGAAACACTTTAGGTTAACTTCCCACATGATTCTGAGATGTCTGAAAGTTGTTTCATTCCTGTGCACATAAAGACAAAAAAGTTGATTTCTCAGTGAATAGAATGCTTTGACATAAATTAGTTTCCATTTCAATTGTACTCAAAAGTCCTGACTGCAAACTGAATGGAAACACCTTAGGTTAAGTTTCCACATGATTATCAATAGTTTGAAAGTTGTTTCTTGGCTGTACACATCAACACAAAAAAATTGTTATCTCAGTGCATGCACTGCTTAGACCTTACAAATAGTTTACAATTCAATTTTACACCAAAGCACTTACGGATAACCTACTGGAAACACTTTAGGCTAACTTCCCACATGATTCTGAGATGTCTGAAAGTTGTTTCATACCTGTGGACATAAAGACAAAAAAGTTGATTTCTCAGTGAATAGAATGCTTTGACATAAATGTAGTTTCCATTTCAATTGTACTCAAAAGTCCTGACTGCAAACCTACTGGAAACACCATAGGTTAACTTTCCACATGATTATGAGTAGTTTGAAAGTTGTTTCATGGCTGTACACATCAACACAAAAAAGTTGCTATCTCAGTGCATGCAATGCTTAGACAATACCAGTAGTATACATTTCAATTTTACACGAAAGCACTTGCTACAAACCTAATGGAAACACTGTAGGTTAACTTCCCACATGATTCTGAGATGTCTGAAAGTTGTTTCATACCTGTGCACATAAAGACAAAAAAGTTGATTTCTCAGTGAATAGAATGCTTTGACATAAATGTAGTTTCCATTTCAATTGTACTCAAAAGTCCTGACTGCAAACCTAATGGAAACACCATAGGTTAACTTTCCACATGATTATGAGAAGTTTGAAAGTTGTTTCATGGCTGTACACATCTACACAAAAAAGTTGTTATCTCAGTGCATGCAATGCTTAGAAAATACAAATAAAATACATTTGAATTTTACACCAAAGCACTTACTGCAAACCTAATGGAAACACTTTAGGTTAACTTCCCACATGATTCTGAGATGTCTGAAAGTTGTTTCATACCTGTGCACATAAAGACATAAAAGTTGATTTCTCAGTGAATAGAATGCTTTGACATAAATGTAGTTTCCATTTCAATTGTACTCAAAAGTCCTGACTGCAAACTGAATGGAAACACCTTAGGTTAAGTTTCCACATGATTATCAGTAGTTTGAAAGTTGTTTCTTGGCTGTACACATCAACACAAAAAAATTGTTATCTCAGTGCATGCACTGCTTAGACCTTACAAATAGTTTACAATTCAATTTTACACCAAAGCACTTACGGATAACCTACTGGAAACACTTTAGGCTAACTTCCCAAATGATTCTGATATGTCTGAAAGTTGTTTCATACCTGTGGACATAAAGACAAAAAAGTTGATTTCTCAGTGAATAGAATGCTTTGACATAAATGTAGTTTCCATTTAAATTGTACTCAAAAGTCCTGACTGCAAACCTAATGGAAACACCATAGGTTAACTTTCCACATGATTATGAGTAGTTTGAAAGTTGTTTCATGGCTGTACACATCAACACAAAAAAGTTGCTATCTCAGTGCATGCAATGCTTAGACAATACAAGTAGTATACATTTCAATTTTACACCAAAGCACTTACTACAAACCTAATGGAAACACTGTAGGTTAACTTCCCACATGATTCTGAGATGTCTGAAAGTTGTTTCATACCTGTGCACATAAAGACAAAAAAGTTGATTTCTCAGTGAATAGAATGCTTTGACATAAATGTAGTTTCCATTTCAATTGTACTCAAAAGTCCTGACTGCAAACCTACTGGAAATACCATAGGTTAACTTTCCACATGATTATGAGTAGTTTGAAAGTTGTTTCATGGCTGTACACATCAACACAAAAAAGTTGTTATCTCAGTGCATGCAATGCTTAGAAAATACAAATAAAATACATTTGAATTTTACACCAAAGCACTTACTGCAAACCTAATGGAAACAACTTAGATTAACTTCCCACATTATTCTGAGATGTCTGAAAGTTGTTTCATTCCTGTGCACATAAAGACAAAAAAGTTGATTTCTCAGTGAATAGAATGCTTTGACATAAATGTAGTTTCCATTTCAATTGTACTCAAAAGTCCTGACTGCAAACTGAATGGAAACACCTTAGGTTAAGTTTCCACATGATTATTAGTAGTTTGAAAGTTGCTTCATGGCTGTACACATCAACACAAAAAAGTTGTTATCTCAGTGCAGGCAATGCTTAGACAATACAAATACTATACATTTGAATTTTACACCAAAGCACTTGCTACAAACCTAATGGAAACACTATAGGATAACTTCCCACATGATTCTGAGATGTCTGAAAGTTGTTTCATACCTGTGCACATAAAGACAAAAAAGTTGATTTCTCAGTGAATAGAATGCTTTGACATAAATGTAGTTTCCATTTCAATTGTACTCAAAAGTCCTGAGTGCAAACTGAATGGAAACACCTTAGGTTAAGTTTCCTCATGATTATCAGTAGTTTGAAAGTTGTTTCTTGGCTATACACATCAACACAAAAAAATTGTTATCTCAGTGCATGCACTGCTTAGACCTTACAAATAGTTTACAATTCAATTTTACACCAAAGCACTTACGGATAACCTACTGGAAACACTTTAGGCTAACTTCCCACATGATTCTGAGATGTCTGAAAGTTGTTTCATACCTGTGGAGATAAAGACAAAAAAGTTGATTTCTCAGTGAATAGAATGCTTTGACATAAATGTAGTTTCCATTTCAATTGTACTCAAAAGTCCTGACTGCAAACCTACTGGAAACACCATAGGTTAACTTTCCACATGATTATGAGTAGTTTGAAAGTTGTTTCATGGCTGTGCACATCAACACAAAAAAGTTGCTATCTCAGTGCATGCAATGCTTAGACAATACAAGTAGTATACATTTCAATTTTACACGAAAGCACTTACTACAAACCTAATGGAAACACTGTAGGTTAACTTCCCACATGATTCTGAGATGTCTGAAAGTTGTTTCATACCTGTGCACATAAAGACAAAAAAGTTGATTTCTCAGTGAATAGAATGCTTTGACATAAATGTAGTTTCCATTTCAATTGTACTCAAAAGTCCTGACTGCAAACCTAATGGAAACACCATAGGTTAACTTTCCACATGATTACGAGAAGTTTGAAAGTTGTTTCATGGCTGTACACATCAACACAAAAAAGTTGTTATCTCAGTGCATGCAATGCTTAGACAATACAAGTAGTATACATTTGAATTTTACACCAAAGCACTTACTACAAACCTAATGGAAACACTGTAGGTTAACTTCCCACATGATTCTGAGATGTCTGAAAGTTGTTTCATACCTGTGCACGTTAAGACAAAAAAGTTGATTTCTCAGTGAATAGAATGCTTTGACATAAATGTAGTTTCCATTTCAATTGTACTCAAAAGTCCTGACTGCAAACCTAATGGAAACAGCATAGGTTAACTTTCCACATGATTATGAGAAGTTTGAAAGTTGTTTCATGGCTGTACACATCTACACAAAAAAGTTGTTATCTCAGTGCCAGCAATGCTTAGAAAATACAAATAAAATACATTTGAATTTTACACCAAAGCACTTACTGCAAACCTAATGGAAACACTTTAGGTTAACTTCCCACATGATTCTGAGATGTCTGAAAGTTGTTTCATTCCTGTGCACATAAAGACAAAAAAGTTGATTTCTCAGTGAATAGAATGCTTTGACATAAATTAGTTTCCATTTCAATTGTACTCAAAAGTCCTGACTGCAAACTGAATGGAAACACCTTAGGTTAAGTTTCCACATGATTATCAATAGTTTGAAAGTTGTTTCTTGGCTGTACACATCAACACAAAAAAATTGTTATCTCAGTGCATGCACTGCTTAGACCTTACAAATAGTTTACAATTCAATTTTACACCAAAGCACTTACGGATAACCTACTGGAAACACTTTAGGCTAACTTCCCACATGATTCTGAGATGTCTGAAAGTTGTTTCATACCTGTGGACATAAAGACAAAAAAGTTGATTTCTCAGTGAATAGAATGCTTTGACATAAATGTAGTTTCCATTTCAATTGTACTCAAAAGTCCTGACTGCAAACCTACTGGAAACACCATAGGTTAACTTTCCACATGATTATGAGTAGTTTGAAAGTTGTTTCATGGCTGTACACATCAACACAAAAAAGTTGCTATCTCAGTGCATGCAATGCTTAGACAATACCAGTAGTATACATTTCAATTTTACACGAAAGCACTTGCTACAAACCTAATGGAAACACTGTAGGTTAACTTCCCACATGATTCTGAGATGTCTGAAAGTTGTTTCATACCTGTGCACATAAAGACAAAAAAGTTGATTTCTCAGTGAATAGAATGCTTTGACATAAATGTAGTTTCCATTTCAATTGTACTCAAAAGTCCTGACTGCAAACCTAATGGAAACACCATAGGTTAACTTTCCACATGATTATGAGAAGTTTGAAAGTTGTTTCATGGCTGTACACATCTACACAAAAAAGTTGTTATCTCAGTGCATGCAATGCTTAGAAAATACAAATAAAATACATTTGAATTTTACACCAAAGCACTTACTGCAAACCTAATGGAAACACTTTAGTTTAACTTCCCACATGATTCTGAGATCTCTGAAAGTTGTTTCATTCCTGTGCACATAAAGACAAAAAAGTTGATTTCTCAGTGAATAGAATGCTTTGACATAAATGTAGTTTCCATTTCAATTGTACTCAAAAGTCCTGACTGCAAACTGAATGGAAACACCTTAGGTTAAGTTTCCACATGATTATCAGTAGTTTGAAAGTTGTTTCTTGGCTGTACACATCAACACAAAAAAATTGTTATCTCAGTGCATGCACTGCTTAGACCTTACAAATAGTTTACAATTCAATTTTACACCAAAGCACTTACGGATAACCTACTGGAAACACTTTAGGCTAACTTCCCAAATGATTCTGATATGTCTGAAAGTTGTTTCATACCTGTGGACATAAAGACAAAAAAGTTGATTTCTCAGTGAATAGAATGCTTTGACATAAATGTAGTTTCCATTTAAATTGTACTCAAAAGTCCTGACTGCAAACCTAATGGAAACACCATAGGTTAACTTTCCACATGATTATGAGTAGTTTGAAAGTTGTTTCATGGCTGTACACATCAACACAAAAAAGTTGCTATCTCAGTGCATGCAATGCTTAGACAATACAAGTAGTATACATTTCAATTTTACACGAAAGCACTTACTACAAACCTAATGGAAACACTGTAGGTTAACTTCCCACATGATTCTGAGATGTCTGAAAGTTGTTTCATACCTGTGCACATAAAGAGAAAAAAGTTGATTTCTCAGTGAATAGAATGCTTTGACATAAATGTAGTTTCCATTTCAATTGTACTCAAAAGTCCTGACTGCAAACCTAATGGAAACACCTTAGGTTAACTTTCCACATGATTATTAGTAGTTTGAAAGTTGCTTCATGGCTGTACACATCAACACAAAAAAGTTGTTATCTCAGTGCAGGCAATGCTTAGACAATACAAATACTATACATTTGAATTTTACACCAAAGCACTTGCTACAAACCTAATGGAAACACTATAGGATAACTTCCCACATGATTCTGAGATGTCTGAAAGTTGTTTCATACCTGTGCACATAAAGACAAAAAAGTTGATTTCTCAGTGAATAGAATGCTTTGACATAAATGTAGTTTCCATTTCAATTGTACTCAAAAGTCCTGAGTGCAAACTGAATGGAAACACCTTAGGTTAAGTTTCCACATGATTATCAGTAGTTTGAAAGTTGTTTCTTGGCTGTACACATCAACACAAAAAAATTGTTATCTCAGTGCATGCACTGCTTAGACCTTACAAATAGTTTACAATTCAATTTTACACCAAAGCACTTACGGATAACCTACTGGAAACACTTTAGGCTAACTTCCCACATGATTCTGAGATGTCTGAAAGTTGTTTCATACCTGTGGAGATAAAGACAAAAAAGTTGATTTCTCAGTGAATAGAATGCTTTGACATAAATGTAGTTTCCATTTCAATTGTACTCAAAAGTCCTGACTGCAAACCTAATGGAAACACCATAGGTTAACTTTCCACATGATTACGAGAAGTTTGAAAGTTGTTTCATGGCTGTACACATCAACACAAAAAAGTTGTTATCTCAGTGCATGCAATGCTTAGACAATACAAATAGTATACATTTCAGTTTTTCACCAAAGCACTTACTACAAACCTAATGGAATCACTTTAGGTTAACTTCCCACATAATTCTGAGATGTCTGAAAGTTGTTTCAAACCTGTGCACATAAAGACAAACAAGTTGATTTCTCAGTGAATAGAATGCTTTGATATAAAAGTAGTTTCCATTTCAATTGTACTCAAAAGTTCTGACTGCAAACCTAATGGTAACACTTTAGATTAACTTTCCACATGATTATGAGTAGTTTGAAAGTTGTTTCATGGCTGTACACATCTACACAAAAAAGTTGCTATCTCAGTGCATGCAATGCTTAGACAATACAAGTAGTATACATTTCAATTTTACACCAAAGCACTTACTACAAACCTAATGGAAACACTGTAGGTTAACTTCCCACATGATTCTGAGATGTCTGAAAGTTGTTTCATACCTGTGCACATAAAGACAAAAAAGTTGATTTCTCAGTGAATAGAATGCTTTGACATAAATGTAGTTTCCATTTCAATTGTACTCAAAAGTCCTGACTGCAAACCTACTGGAAATACCATAGGTTAACTTTCCACATGATTATGAGTAGTTTGAAAGTTGTTTCATGGCTGTACACATCAACACAAAAAAGTTGTTATCTCAGTGCATGCAATGCTTAGAAAATACAAATAAAATACATTTGAATTTTACACCAAAGCACTTACTGCAAACCTAATGGAAACAACTTAGATTAACTTCCCACATTATTCTGAGATGTCTGAAAGTTGTTTCATTCCTGTGCACATAAAGACAAAAAAGTTGATTTCTCAGTGAATAGAATGCTTTGACATAAATGTAGTTTCCATTTCAATTGTACTCAAAAGTCCTGACTGCAATCTGAATGGAAACACCTTAGGTTAAGTTTCCACATGATTATTAGTAGTTTGAAAGTTGCTTCATGGCTGTACACATCAACACAAAAAAGTTGTTATCTCAGTGCAGGCAATGCTTAGACAATACAAATACTATACATTTGAATTTTACACCAAAGCACTTGCTACAAACCTAATGGAAACACTATAGGATAACTTCCCACATGATTCTGAGATGTCTGAAAGTTGTTTCATACCTGTGCACATAAAGACAAAAAAGTTGATTTCTCAGTGAATAGAATGCTTTGACATAAATGTAGTTTCCATTTCAATTGTACTCAAAAGTCCTGAGTGCAAACTGAATGGAAACACCTTAGGTTAAGTTTCCTCATGATTATCAGTAGTTTGAAAGTTGTTTCTTGGCTGTACACATCAACACAAAAAAATTGTTATCTCAGTGCATGCACTGCTTAGACCTTACAAATAGTTTACAATTCAATTTTACACCAAAGCACTTACGGATAACCTACTGGAAACACTTTAGGCTAACTTCCCACATGATTCTGAGATGTCTGAAAGTTGTTTCATACCTGTGGACATAAAGACAAAAAAGTTGATTTCTCAGTGAATAGAATGCTTTGACATAAATGTAGTTTCCATTTCAATTGTACTCAAAAGTCCTGACTGCAAACCTACTGGAAACACCATAGGTTAACTTTCCACATGATTATGAGTAGTTTGAAAGTTGTTTCATGGCTGTGCACATCAACACAAAAAAGTTGCTATCTCAGTGCATGCAATGCTTAGACAATACAAGTAGTATACATTTCAATTTTACACGAAAGCACTTACTACAAACCTAATGGAAACACTGTAGGTTAACTTCCCACATGATTCTGAGATGTCTGAAAGTTGTTTCATACCTGTGCACATAAAGACAAAAAAGTTGATTTCTCAGTGAATAGAATGCTTTGACATAAATGTAGTTTCCATTTCAATTGTACTCAAAAGTCCTGACTGCAAACCTAATGGAAACACCATAGGTTAACTTTCCACATGATTACGAGAAGTTTGAAAGTTGTTTCATGGCTGTACACATCAACACAAAAAAGTTGTTATCTCAGTGCATGCAATGCTTAGACAATACAAGTAGTATACATTTCAATTTTACACCAAAGCACTTACTACAAACCTAATGGAAACACTGTAGGTTAACTTCCCACATGATTCTGAGATGTCTGAAAGTTGTTTCATACCTGTGCACGTTAAGACAAAAAAGTTGATTTCTCAGTGAATAGAATGCTTTGACATAAATGTAGTTTCCATTTCAATTGTACTCAAAAGTCCTGACTGCAAACCTAATGGAAACAGCATAGGTTAACTTTCCACATGATTATGAGAAGTTTGAAAGTTGTTTCATGGCTGTACACATCTACACAAAAAAGTTGTTATCTCAGTGCCAGCAATGCTTAGAAAATACAAATAAAATACATTTGAATTTTACACCAAAGCACTTACTGCAAACCTAATGGAAACACTTTAGGTTAACTTCCCACATGATTCTGAGATGTCTGAAAGTTGTTTCATTCCTGTGCACATAAAGACAAAAAAGTTGATTTCTCAGTGAATAGAATGCTTTGACATAAATTAGTTTCCATTTCAATTGTACTCAAAAGTCCTGACTGCAAACTGAATGGAAACACCTTAGGTTAAGTTTCCACATGATTATCAATAGTTTGAAAGTTGTTTCTTGGCTGTACACATCAACACAAAAAAATTGTTATCTCAGTGCATGCACTGCTTAGACCTTACAAATAGTTTACAATTCAATTTTACACCAAAGCACTTACGGATAACCTACTGGAAACACTTTAGGCTAACTTCCCACATGATTCTGAGATGTCTGAAAGTTGTTTCATACCTGTGGACATAAAGACAAAAAAGTTGATTTCTCAGTGAATAGAATGCTTTGACATAAATGTAGTTTCCATTTCAATTGTACTCAAAAGTCCTGACTGCAAACCTACTGGAAACACCATAGGTTAACTTTCCACATGATTATGAGTAGTTTGAAAGTTGTTTCATGGCTGTACACATCAACACAAAAAAGTTGCTATCTCAGTGCATGCAATGCTTAGACAATACCAGTAGTATACATTTCAATTTTACACGAAAGCACTTGCTACAAACCTAATGGAAACACTGTAGGTTAACTTCCCACATGATTCTGAGATGTCTGAAAGTTGTTTCATACCTGTGCACATAAAGACAAAAAAGTTGATTTCTCAGTGAATAGAATGCTTTGACATAAATGTAGTTTCCATTTCAATTGTACTCAAAAGTCCTGACTGCAAACCTAATGGAAACACCATAGGTTAACTTTCCACATGATTATGAGAAGTTTGAAAGTTGTTTCATGGCTGTACACATCTACACAAAAAAGTTGTTATCTCAGTGCATGCAATGCTTAGAAAATACAAATAAAATACATTTGAATTTTACACCAAAGCACTTACTGCAAACCTAATGGAAACACTTTAGTTTAACTTCCCACATGATTCTGAGATCTCTGAAAGTTGTTTCATTCCTGTGCACATAAAGACAAAAAAGTTGATTTCTCAGTGAATAGAATGCTTTGACATAAATGTAGTTTCCATTTCAATTGTACTCAAAAGTCCTGACTGCAAACTGAATGGAAACACCTTAGGTTAAGTTTCCACATGATTATCAGTAGTTTGAAAGTTGTTTCTTGGCTGTACACATCAACACAAAAAAAATTGTTATCTCAGTGCATGCACTGCTTAGACCTTACAAATAGTTTACAATTCAATTTTACACCAAAGCACTTACGGATAACCTACTGGAAACACTTTAGGCTAACTTCCCAAATGATTCTGATATGTCTGAAAGTTGTTTCATACCTGTGGACATAAAGACAAAAAAGTTGATTTCTCAGTGAATAGAATGCTTTGACATAAATGTAGTTTCCATTTCAATTGTACTCAAAAGTCCTGACTGCAAACCTAATGGAAACACCATAGGTTAACTTTCCACATGATTATGAGTAGTTTGAAAGTTGTTTCATGGCTCTACACATCAACACAAAAAAGTTGCTATCTCAGTGCATGCAATGCTTAGACAATACAAGTAGTATACATTTCAATTTTACACGAAAGCACTTACTACAAACCTAATGGAAACACTGTAGGTTAACTTCCCACATGATTCTGAGATGTCTGAAAGTTGTTTCATACCTGTGCACATAAAGAGAAAAAAGTTGATTTCTCAGTGAATAGAATGCTTTGACATAAATGTAGTTTCCATTTCAATTGTACTCAAAAGTCCTGACTGCAAACCTAATGGAAACACCATAGGTTAACTTTCCACATGATTACGAGATGTTTGAAAGTTGTTTCATGGCTGTACACATCAACACAAAAAAGTTGTTATCTGAGTGCATGCAATGCTTAGACAATACAAATAGTATACATTTCAGTTTTTCACCAATGCACTTACTACAAACCTAATGGAATCACGTTAGGTTAACTTCCCACATAATTCTGAGATGTCTGAAAGTTGTTTCAAACCTGTGCACATAAAGACAAAAAAGTTGATTTCTCAGTGAATAGAATGCTTTGACATAAATGTAGTTTCCATTTCAATTGTACTCAAAAGTTCTGACTGCCATCCTAATGGTAACACTTTAGATTAACTTTCCACATGATTATGAGTAGTTTGAAAGTTGTTTCATGGCTGTACACATCTACACAAAAAAGTTGTTATCTCAGTGCATGCAATGCTTAGAAAATACAAATAAAATACATTTGAATTTTACACCAAAGCACTTACTGCAAACCTAATGGAAACACTTTAGGTCAACTTCCCACATGATTCTGAGATGTCTGAAAGTTGTTTCATTCCTGTGCACATAAAGACAAAAAAGTTGATTTCTCAGTGAATAGAATGCTTTGAGATAAATGTAGTTTCCATTTCAATTGTACTCAAAAGTCCTGACTGCAAACTGAATGGAAACACCTTAGGTTAAGTTTCCACATGATTATCAGTAGTTTGAAAGTTGTTTCTTGGCTGCACACATCAACACAAAAAAATTGTTATCTCAGTGCATGCACTGCTTAGACCTTACAAATAGTTTACAATTCAATTTTACACCAAAGCACTTACGGAAAACCTACTGGAAACACTTTAGGCTAACTTCCCAAATGATTCTGAGATGTCTGAAAATTGTTTCATACCTGTGGACATAAAGAGAAAAAAGTTGATTTCTCAGTGAATAGAATGCTTTGACATAAATGTAGTTTCCATTTCAATTGTACTCAAAAGTCCTGACTGCAAACCTAATGGAAACACCATAGGTTAACTTTCCACATGATTACGAGAAGTTTGAAAGTTGTTTCATGGCTGTACACATCAACACAAAAAAGTTGTTATCTCAGTGCATGCAATCCTTAGACAATACAAATAGTATACATTTCAGTTTTTCACCAAAGCACTTACTACAAACCTAATGGAATCACCTTAGGTTAACTTCCCACATAATTCTGAGATGTCTGAAAGTTGTTTCATACCTGTGCACATAAAGACAAAAAAGTTGATTTCTCAGTGAATAGAATGCTTTGACATAAATGTAGTTTCCATTTCAATTGTACTCAAAAGTCCTGACTGCAAGCCTAATGGAAACACCATAGGTTAACTTTCCACATGATTATGAGAAGTTTGAAAGTTGTTTCATGGCTGTACACATCTACACAAAAAAGTTGTTATCTCAGTGCATGCAATGCTTAGAAAATACAAATAAAATACATTTGAATTTTACACCAAATACTTACTGCAAACCTGATGGAAACACTTTAGGTTAACTTCCCACATGATTCTGAGATGTCTGAAAGTTGTTTCATTCCTGTGCACATAAAGACAAAAAAGTTGATTTCTCAGTGAATAGAATGCTTTGACATAAATGTAGTTTCCATTTCAATTGTACTCAAAAGTCCTGACTGCAAACCTAATGGAAACACCATAGGTTAACTTTCCACATGATTATGAGAAGTTTGAAAGTTGTTTCATGGCTGTACACATCAACACAAAAAAGTTGTCATCTCAGTGCATGCAATGCTTAGAAAATACAAATAGTATACATTTCAATTTTACACCAAAGCACTTACTACAAACCTAATGGAAACACTTTAGGTTAACTTCCCACATGATTCTGAGATGTCTGAAAGTTGTTTCATACCTGTGCACATAAAGACAAAAAAGTTGATTTCTCAGTGAATAGAATGCTTTGACATAAATGTAGTTTCCATTTCAATTTTACTCAAAAGTCCAGACTGCAAACCTAATGGAAACACCTTAGGTTAACTTTCCACATGATTATTAGTAGTTTGAAAGTTGCTTCATGGCTGTACACATCAACACAAAAAAGTTGTTATCTCAGTGCAGGCAATGCTTAGACAATACAAATACTATACATTTGAATTTTACACCAAAGCACTTGCTGCAAACCTAATGGAAACACTATAGGATAACTTCCCACATGATTCTGAGATGTCTGAAAGTTGTTTCATACCTGTTCACATAAAGACAAAAAAGTTGATTTCTCAGTGAATAGAATGCATTGACATAAATGTAGTTTCCATTTCAATTGTACTCAAAAGTCCTGACTGCAAACCTAATGGAAACACCATAGGTTAACTTTCCACATGATTATGAGAAGTTTGAAAGTTGTTTCATGGCTGTACACATCTACACAAAAAAGTTGTTATCTCAGTGCATGCAATGCTTAGACAATACAAATAGTATACATTTCAATTTTACACCAAAGCACTTACTACAAACCTAATGGAAACACTTTAGGTTAACTTCCCACATGATTCTGAGATGTCTGAAAGTTGTTTCATACCTGTGCACATAAAGACAAAAAGTTGATTTCTCAGTGAATAGAATGCTCTGACATAAATGTAGTTTCCATTTCAATTTTACTCAAAAGTCCTGACTGCAAACCTAATGGAAACACCTTAGGTTAACTTTCCACATGATTATTAGTAGTTTGAAAGTTGCTTCATGGCTGTACACATCAACACAAAAAAGTTGTTATCTCAGTGCAGGCAATGCTTAGACAATACAAATACTATACATTTGAATTTTACACCAAAGCACTTGCTACAAACCTAATGGAAACACTATAGGATAACTTCCCACATGATTCTGAGATGTCTGAAAGTTGTTTCATACCTGTGCACATAAAGACAAAAAAGTTGATTTCTCAGTGAATAGAATGCTTTGACATAAATGTAGTTTCCATTTCAATTGTACTCAAAAGTCCTGACTGCAAACTGAATGGAAACACCTTAGGTTAAGTTTCCACATGATTATCAGTAGTTTGAAAGTTGTTTCTTGGCTGTACACATCAACACAAAAAAATTGTTATCTCAGTGCATGCACTGCTTAGACCTTACAAATAGTTTACAATTCAATTTTACACCAAAGCACTTACGGATAACCTACTGGAAACACTTTAGGCTAACTTCCCAAATGATTCTGATATGTCTGAAAGTTGTTTCATACCTGTGGACATAAAGACAAAAAAGTTGATTTCTCAGTGAATAGAATGCTTTGACATAAATGTAGTTTCCATTTAAATTGTACTCAAAAGTCCTGACTGCAAACCTAATGGAAACACCATAGGTTAACTTTCCACATGATTATGAGTAGTTTGAAAGTTGTTTCATGGCTGTACACATCAACACAAAAAAGTTGCTATCTCAGTGCATGCAATGCTTAGACAATACAAGTAGTATACATTTCAATTTTACACGAAAGCACTTACTACAAACCTAATGGAAACACTGTAGGTTAACTTCCCACATGATTCTGAGATGTCTGAAAGTTGTTTCATACCTGTGCACATAAAGAGAAAAAAGTTGATTTCTCAGTGAATAGAATGCTTTGACATAAATGTAGTTTCCATTTCAATTGTACTCAAAAGTCCTGACTGCAAACCTAATGGAAACACCATAGGTTAACTTTCCACATGATTACGAGATGTTTGAAAGTTGTTTCATGGCTGTACACATCAACACAAAAAAGTTGTTATCTGAGTGCATGCAATGCTTAGACAATACAAATAGTATACATTTCAGTTTTTCACCAATGCACTTACTACAAACCTAATGGAATCACGTTAGGTTAACTTCCCACATAATTCTGAGATGTCTGAAAGTTGTTTCAAACCTGTGCACATAAAGACAAAAAAGTTGATTTCTCAGTGAATAGAATGCTTTGACATAAATGTAGTTTCCATTTCAATTGTACTCAAAAGTTCTGACTGCCATCCTAATGGTAACACTTTAGATTAACTTTCCACATGATTATGAGTAGTTTGAAAGTTGTTTCATGGCTGTACACATCTACACAAAAAAGTTGTTATCTCAGTGCATGCAATGCTTAGAAAATACAAATAAAATACATTTGAATTTTACACCAAAGCACTTACTGCAAACCTAATGGAAACACTTTAGGTCAACTTCCCACATGATTCTGAGATGTCTGAAAGTTGTTTCATTCCTGTGCACATAAAGACAAAAAAGTTGATTTCTCAGTGAATAGAATGCTTTGACATAAATGTAGTTTCCATTTCAATTGTACTCAAAAGTCCTGACTGCAAACTGAATGGAAACACCTTAGGTTAAGTTTCCACATGATTATCAGTAGTTTGAAAGTTGTTTCTTGGCTGCACACATCAACACAAAAAAATTGTTATCTCAGTGCATGCACTGCTTAGACCTTACAAATAGTATACATTTCAGTTTTTCACCAAAGCACTTACTACAAACCTAATGGAATCACCTTAGGTTAACTTCCCACATAATTCTGAGATGTCTGAAAGTTGTTTCATACCTGTGCACATAAAGACAAAAAAGTTGATTTCTCAGTGAATAGAATGCTTTGACATAAATGTAGTTTCCATTTCAATTGTACTCAAAAGTCCTGACTGCAAGCCTAATGGAAACACCATAGGTTAACTTTCCACATGATTATGAGAAGTTTGAAAGTTGTTTCATGGCTGTACACATCTACACAAAAAAGTTGTTATCTCAGTGCATGCAATGCTTAGAAAATACAAATAAAATACATTTGAATTTTACACCAAATACTTACTGCAAACCTAATGGAAACACTTTAGGTTAACTTCCCACATGATTCTGAGATGTCTGAAAGTTGTTTCATTCCTGTGCACATAAAGACAAAAAAGTTGATTTCTCAGTGAATAGAATGCTTTGACATAAATGTAGTTTCCATTTCAATTGTACTCAAAAGTCCTGACTGCAAACCTAATGGAAACACCATAGGTTAACTTTCCACATGATTATGAGAAGTTTGAAAGTTGTTTCATGGCTGTACACAGCAACACAAAAAAGTTGTCATCTCAGTGCATGCAATGCTTAGAAAATACAAATAGTATACATTTCAATTTTACACCAAAGCACTTACTACAAACCTAATGGAAACACTTTAGGTTAACTTCCCACATGATTCTGAGATGTCTGAAAGTTGTTTCATACCTGTGCACATAAAGACAAAAAAGTTGATTTCTCAGTGAATAGAATGCTTTGACATAAATGTAGTTTCCATTTCAATTTTACTCAAAAGTCCAGACTGCAAACCTAATGGAAACACCTTAGGTTAACTTTCCACATGATTATTAGTAGTTTGAAAGTTGCTTCATGGCTGTACACAACAACACAAAAAAGTTGTTATCTCAGTGCAGGCAATGCTTAGACAATACAAATACTATACATTTGAATTTTACACCAAAGCACTTGCTGCAAACCTAATGGAAACACTATAGGATAACTTCCCACATGATTCTGAGATGTCTGAAAGTTGTTTCATACCTGTTCACATAAAGACAAAAAAGTTGATTTCTCAGTGAATAGAATGCATTGACATAAATGTAGTTTCCATTTCAATTGTACTCAAAAGTCCTGACTGCAAACCTAATG
Source organism: Mobula birostris (assembly GCF_030028105.1). Lineage (NCBI taxonomy): Eukaryota > Metazoa > Chordata > Chondrichthyes > Myliobatiformes > Myliobatidae > Mobula > Mobula birostris. Next base: position 71,850 of record NW_027278499.1, read on the forward strand.
GAAACACCATAGGTTAACTTTCCACATGATTATGAGAAGTTTGAAAGTTGTTTCATGGCTGTACACATCTACACAAAAAAGTTGTTATCTCAGTGCATGCAATGCTTAGACAATACAAATAGTATACATTTCAATTTTACACCAAAGCACTTACTACAAACCTAATGGAAACACTTTAGGTTAACTTCCCACATGATTCTGAGATGTCTGAAAGTTGTTTCATACCTGTGCACATAAAGACAAAAAGTTGATTTCTCAGTGAATAGAATGCTCTGACATAAATGTAGTTTCCATTTCAATTTTACTCAAAAGTCCTGACTGCAAACCTAATGGAAACACCTTAGGTTAACTTTCCACATGATTATTAGTAGTTTGAAAGTTGCTTCATGGCTGTACACATCAACACAAAAAAGTTGTTATCTCAGTGCAGGCAATGCTTAGACAATACAAATACTATACATTTGAATTTTACACCAAAGCACTTGCTACACACCTAATGGAAACACTATAGGATAACTTCCCACATGATTCTGAGATGTCTGAAAGTTGTTTCATACCTGTGCACATAAAGACAAAAAAGTTGATTTCTCAGTGAATAGAATGCTTTGACATAAATGTAGTTTCCATTTCAATTGTACTCAAAAGTCCTGAGTGCAAACTGAATGGAAACACCTTAGGTTAAGTTTCCACATGATTATCAGTAGTTTGAAAGTTGTTTCTTGGCTGTACACATCAACACAAAAAAATTGTTATCTCAGTGCATGCACTGCTTAGACCTTACAAATAGTTTACAATTCAATTTTACACCAAAGCACTTACGGATAACCTACTGGAAACACTTTAGGCTAACTTCCCACATGATTCTGAGATGTCTGAAAGTTGTTTCATACCTGTGGAGATAAAGACAAAAAAGTTGATTTCTCAGTGAATAGAATGCTTTGACATAAATGTAGTTTCCATTTCAATTGTACTCAAAAGTCCTGACTGCAAACCTAATGGAAACACCATAGGTTAACTTTCCACATGATTACGAGAAGTTTGAAAGTTGTTTCATGGCTGTACACATCAACACAAAAAAGTTGTTATCTCAGTGCATGCAATGCTTAGACAATACAAATAGTATACATTTCAGTTTTTCACCAAAGCACTTACTACAAACCTAATGGAATCACTTTAGGTTAACTTCCCACATAATTCTGAGATGTCTGAAAGTTGTTTCAAACCTGTGCACATAAAGACAAAAAAGTTGATTTCTCAGTGAATAGAATGCTTTGATATAAAAGTAGTTTCCATTTCAATTGTACTCAAAAGTTCTGACTGCAAACCTAATGGTAACACTTTAGATTAACTTTCCACATGATTATGAGTAGTTTGAAAGTTGTTTCATGGCTGTACACATCTACACAAAAAAGTTGCTATCTCAGTGCATGCAATGCTTAGACAATACAAGTAGTATACATTTCAATTTTACACCAAAGCACTTACTACAAACCTAATGGAAACACTGTAGGTTAACTTCCCACATGATTCTGAGATGTCTGAAAGTTGTTTCATACCTGTGCACATAAAGACAAAAAAGTTGATTTCTCAGTGAATAGAATGCTTTGACATAAATGTAGTTTCCATTTCAATTGTACTCAAAAGTCCTGACTGCAAACCTACTGGAAATACCATAGGTTAACTTTCCACATGATTATGAGTAGTTTGAAAGTTGTTTCATGGCTGTACACATCAACACAAAAAAGTTGTTATCTCAGTGCATGCAATGCTTAGACCTTACAAATAGTTTACAATTCAATTTTACACCAAAGCACTTACGGATAACCTACTGGAAACACTTTAGGCTAACTTCCCACATGATTCTGAGATGTCTGAAAGTTGTTTCATACCTGTGGAGATAAAGACAAAAAAGTTGATTTCTCAGTGAATAGAATGCTTTGACATAAATGTAGTTTCCATTTCAATTGTACTCAAAAGTCCTGACTGCAAACCTACTGGAAACACCATAGGTTAACTTTCCACATGATTATGAGTAGTTTGAAAGTTGTTTCATGGCTGTGCACATCAACACAAAAAAGTTGCTATCTCAGTGCATGCAATGCTTAGACAATACAAGTAGTATACATTTCAATTTTACACGAAAGCACTTACTACAAACCTAATGGAAACACTGTAGGTTAACTTCCCACATGATTCTGAGATGTCTGAAAGTTGTTTCATACCTGTGCACATAAAGACAAAAAAGTTGATTTCTCAGTGAATAGAATGCTTTGACATAAATGTAGTTTCCATTTCAATTGTACTCAAAAGTCCTGACTGCAAACCTAATGGAAACACCATAGGTTAACTTTCCACATGATTACGAGAAGTTTGAAAGTTGTTTCATGGCTGTACACATCAACACAAAAAAGTTGTTATCTCAGTGCATGCAATGCTTAGACAATACAAGTAGTATACATTTCAATTTTACACCAAAGCACTTACTACAAACCTAATGGAAACACTGTAGGTTAACTTCCCACATGATTCTGAGATGTCTGAAAGTTGTTTCATACCTGTGCACGTTAAGACAAAAAAGTTGATTTCTCAGTGAATAGAATGCTTTGACATAAATGTAGTTTCCATTTCAATTGTACTCAAAAGTCCTGACTGCAAACCTAATGGAAACAGCATAGGTTAACTTTCCACATGATTATGAGAAGTTTGAAAGTTGTTTCATGGCTGTACACATCTACACAAAAAAGTTGTTATCTCAGTGCCAGCAATGCTTAGAAAATACAAATAAAATACATTTGAATTTTACACCAAAGCACTTACTGCAAACCTAATGGAAACACTTTAGGTTAACTTCCCACATGATTCTGAGATGTCTGAAAGTTGTTTCATTCCTGTGCACATAAAGACAAAAAAGTTGATTTCTCAGTGAATAGAATGCTTTGACATAAATTAGTTTCCATTTCAATTGTACTCAAAAGTCCTGACTGCAAACTGAATGGAAACACCTTAGGTTAAGTTTCCACATGATTATCAATAGTTTGAAAGTTGTTTCTTGGCTGTACACATCAACACAAAAAAATTGTTATCTCAGTGCATGCACTGCTTAGACCTTACAAATAGTTTACAATTCAATTTTACACCAAAGCACTTACGGATAACCTACTGGAAACACTTTAGGCTAACTTCCCACATGATTCTGAGATGTCTGAAAGTTGTTTCATACCTGTGGACATAAAGACAAAAAAGTTGATTTCTCAGTGAATAGAATGCTTTGACATAAATGTAGTTTCCATTTCAATTGTACTCAAAAGTCCTGACTGCAAACCTACTGGAAACACCATAGGTTAACTTTCCACATGATTATGAGTAGTTTGAAAGTTGTTTCATGGCTGTACACATCAACACAAAAAAGTTGCTATCTCAGTGCATGCAATGCTTAGACAATACCAGTAGTATACATTTCAATTTTACACGAAAGCACTTACTACAAACCTAATGGAAACACTGTAGGTTAACTTCCCACATGATTCTGAGATGTCTGAAAGTTGTTTCATACCTGTGCACATAAAGACAAAAAAGTTGATTTCTCAGTGAATAGAATGCTTTGACATAAATGTAGTTTCCATTTCAATTGTACTCAAAAGTCCTGACTGCAAACCTAATGGAAACACCATAGGTTAACTTTCCACATGATTATGAGAAGTTTGAAAGTTGTTTCATGGCTGTACACATCTACACAAAAAAGTTGTTATCTCAGTGCATGCAATGCTTAGAAAATACAAATAAAATACATTTGAATTTTACACCAAAGCACTTACTGCAAACCTAATGGAAACACTTTAGGTTAACTTCCCACATGATTCTGAGATCTCTGAAAGTTGTTTCATTCCTGTGCACATAAAGACAAAAAAGTTGATTTCTCAGTGAATAGAATGCTTTGACATAAATGTAGTTTCCATTTCAATTGTACTCAAAAGTCCGGACTGCAAACTGAATGGAAACACCTTAGGTTAAGTTTCCACATGATTATCAGTAGTTTGAAAGTTGTTTCTTGGCTGTACACATCAACACAAAAAAATTGTTATCTCAGTGCATGCACTGCTTAGACCTTACAAATAGTTTACAATTCAATTTTACACCAAAGCACTTACGGATAACCTACTGGAAACACTTTAGGCTAACTTCCCAAATGATTCTGATATGTCTGAAAGTTGTTTCATACCTGTGGACATAAAGACAAAAAAGTTGATTTCTCAGTGAATAGAATGCTTTGACATAAATGTAGTTTCCATTTCAATTGTACTCAAAAGTCCTGACTGCAAACCTAATGGAAACACCATAGGTTAACTTTCCACATGATTATGAGTAGTTTGAAAGTTGTTTCATGGCTGTACACATCAACACAAAAAAGTTGCTATCTCAGTGCCTGCAATGCTTAGACAATACAAGTAGTATACATTTCAATTTTACACGAAAGCACTTACTACAAACCTAATGGAAACACTGTAGGTTAACTTCCCACATGATTCTGAGATGTCTGAAAGTTGTTTCATACCTGTGCACATAAAGAGAAAAAAGTTGATTTCTCAGTGAATAGAATGCTTTGACATAAATGTAGTTTCCATTTCAATTGTACTCAAAAGTCCTGACTGCAAACCTAATGGAAACACCATAGGTTAACTTTCCACATGATTACGAGATGTTTGAAAGTTGTTTCATGGCTGTACACATCAACACAAAAAAGTTGTTATCTGAGTGCATGCAATGCTTAGACAATACAAATAGTATACATTTCAGTTTTTCACCAATGCACTTACTACAAACCTAATGGAATCACGTTAGGTTAACTTCCCACATAATTCTGAGATGTCTGAAAGTTGTTTCAAACCTGTGCACATAAAGACAAAAAAGTTGATTTCTCAGTGAATAGAATGCTTTGACATAAATGTAGTTTCCATTTCAATTGTACTCAAAAGTTCTGACTGCCATCCTAATGGTAACACTTTAGATTAACTTTCCACATGATTATGAGTAGTTTGAAAGTTGTTTCATGGCTGTACACATCTACACAAAAAAGTTGTTATCTCAGTGCATGCAATGCTTAGAAAATACAAATAAAATACATTTGAATTTTACACCAAAGCACTTACTGCAAACCTAATGGAAACACTTTAGGTCAACTTCCCACATGATTCTGAGATGTCTGAAAGTTGTTTCATTCCTGTGCACATAAAGACAAAAAAGTTGATTTCTCAGTGAATAGAATGCTTTGACATAAATGTAGTTTCCATTTCAATTGTACTCAAAAGTCCTGACTGCAAACTGAATGGAAACACCTTAGGTTAAGTTTCCACATGATTATCAGTAGTTTGAAAGTTGTTTCTTGGCTGCACACATCAACACAAAAAAATTGTTATCTCAGTGCATGCACTGCTTAGACCTTACAAATAGTTTACAATTCAATTTTACACCAAAGCACTTACGGAAAACCTACTGGAAACACTTTAGGCTAACTTCCCAAATGATTCTGAGATGTCTGAAAGTTGTTTCATACCTGTGGACATAAAGACAAAAAAGTTGATTTCTCAGTGAATAGAATGCTTTGACATAAATGTAGTTTCCATTTCAATTGTACTCAAAAGTCCTGACTGCAAACCTAATGGAAACACCATAGGTTAACTTTCCACATGATTACGAGAAGTTTGAAAGTTGTTTCATGGCTGTACACATCAACACAAAAAAGTTGTTATCTCAGTGCATGCAATCCTTAGACAATACAAATAGTATACATTTCAGTTTTTCACCAAAGCACTTACTACAAACCTAATGGAATCACCTTAGGTTAACTTCCCACATAATTCTGAGATGTCTGAAAGTTGTTTCATACCTGTGCACATAAAGACAAAAAAGTTGATTTCTCAGTGAATAGAATGCTTTGACATAAATGTAGTTTCCATTTCAATTGTACTCAAAAGTCCTGACTGCAAGCCTAAAGGAAACACCATAGGTTAACTTTCCACATGATTATGAGAAGTTTGAAAGTTGTTTCATGGCTGTACACATCTACACAAAAAAGTTGTTATCTCAGTGCATGCAATGCTTAGAAAATACAAATAAAATACATTTGAATTTTACACCAAATACTTACTGCAAACCTAATGGAAACACTTTAGGTTAACTTCCCACATGATTCTGAGATGTCTGAAAGTTGTTTCATTCCTGTGCACATAAAGACAAAAAAGTTGATTTCTCAGTGAATAGAATGCTTTGACATAAATGTAGTTTCCATTTCAATTGTACTCAAAAGTCCTGACTGCAAACCTAATGGAAACACCATAGGTTAACTTTCCACATGATTATGAGAAGTTTGAAAGTTGTTTCATGGCTGTACACATCAACACAAAAAAGTTGTTATCTCAGTGCATGCAATGCTTAGAAAATACAAATAGTATACATTTCAATTTTACACCAAAGCACTTACTACAAACCTAATGGAAACACTTTAGGTTAACTTCCCACATGATTCTGAGATGTCTGAAAGTTGTTTCATACCTGTGCACATAAAGACAAAAAAGTTGATTTCTCAGTGAATAGAATGCTTTGACATAAATGTAGTTTCCATTTCAATTTTACTCAAAAGTCCAGACTGCAAACCTAATGGAAACACCTTAGGTTAACTTTCCACATGATTATTAGTAGTTTGAAAGTTGCTTCATGGCTGTACACATCAACACAAAAAAGTTGTTATCTCAGTGCAGGCAATGCTTAGACAATACAAATACTATACATTTGAATTTTACACCAAAGCACTTGCTGCAAACCTAATGGAAACACTATAGGATAACTTCCCACATGATTCTGAGATGTCTGAAAGTTGTTTCATACCTGTTCACATAAAGACAAAAAAGTTGATTTCTCAGTGAATAGAATGCATTGACATAAATGTAGTTTCCATTTCAATTGTACTCAAAAGTCCTGACTGCAAACTGAATGGAAACACCTTAGGTTAAGTTTCCACATGATTATCAGTAGTTTGAAAGTTGTTTCTTGGCTGTACACATCAACACAAAAAAATTGTTATCTCAGTGCATGCACTGCTTAGCCAATACAAATAGTTTACATTTCAATTTTACACCAAAGCACTTACGGCTAACCTACTGGAAACACTTTAGGCTAACTTCCCACATGATTCTGAGATGTCTGAAAGTTGTTTCATACCTGTGCACATAAAGACAAAAAAGTTGATTTCTCAGTGAATAGAATGCTTTGACATAAATGTAGTTTCCATTTGAATTGTACTCAAAAGTCCTGACTGCAAACCTACTGAAAACACCATAGGTTAACTTTCCACATGATTATGAGTAGTTTGAAAGTTGTTTCATGGCTGTACACATCAACACAAAAAAGTTGTTATCTCAGTGCATGCAATGCTTAGAAAATACAAATAAAATACATTTGAATTTTACTCCAAAGCACTTACTGCAAACCTAATGGAAACACTTTAGGTTAACGTTCAACATGATTATGAGTAGTTTCAAAGTTGTTTCATGGCTGTACACATCAACACAAAAAAGTTGTTATCTCAGTGCATGCAATGCTTAGACAATGCAAATAGTATACATTTCAATTTTACACCAAAGCACTTACTGCAAACCTAATGGAAACAACTTAGATTAACTTCCCACATGATTCTGAGATGTCTGAAAGTTGTTTCATACCTGTGCACATAAAGACAAAAAAGTTGATTTCTCAGTGAATAGAATGCTTTGACATAAATGTAGTTTCCATTTCAATTTTACTCAAAAGTCCAGACTGCAAACCTAATGGAAACACCTTAGGTTAACTTTCCACATGATTATTAGTAGTTTGAAAGTTGCTTCATGGCTGTACACATCAACACAAAAAAGTTGTTATCTCAGTGCAGGCAATGCTTAGACAATACAAATACTATACATTTGAATTTTACACCAAAGCACTTGCTGCAAACCTAATGGAAACACTATAGGATAACTTCCCACATGATTCTGAGATGTCTGAAAGTTGTTTCATACCTGTTCACATAAAGACAAAAAAGTTGATTTCTCAGTGAATAGAATGCATTGACATAAATGTAGTTTCCATTTCAATTGTACTCAAAAGTCCTGACTGCAAACTGAATGGAAACACCTTAGGTTAAGTTTCCACATGATTATCAGTAGTTTGAAAGTTGTTTCTTGGCTGTACACATCAACACAAAAAAATTGTTATCTCAGTGCATGCACTGCTTAGCCAATACAAATAGTTTACATTTCAATTTTACACCAAAGCACTTACGGCTAACCTACTGGAAACACTTTAGGCTAACTTCCCACATGATTCTGAGATGTCTGAAAGTTGTTTCATACCTGTGCACATAAAGACAAAAAAGTTGATTTCTCAGTGAATAGAATGCTTTGACATAAATGTAGTTTCCATTTGAATTGTACTCAAAAGTCCTGACTGCAAACCTACTGAAAACACCATAGGTTAACTTTCCACATGATTATGAGTAGTTTGAAAGTTGTTTCATGGCTGTACACATCAACACAAAAAAGTTGTTATCTCAGTGCATGCAATGCTTAGAAAATACAAATAAAATACATTTGAATTTTACTCCAAAGCACTTACTGCAAACCTAATGGAAACACTTTAGGTTAACGTTCAACATGATTATGAGTAGTTTCAAAGTTGTTTCATGGCTGTACACATCAACACAAAAAAGTTGTTATCTCAGTGCATGCAATGCTTAGACAATGCAAATAGTATACATTTCAATTTTACACCAAAGCACTTACTGCAAACCTAATGGAAACAACTTAGATTAACTTCCCACATGATTCTGAGATGTCTGAAAGTTGTTTCATACCTGTGCACATAAAGACAAAAAAGTTGATTTCTCAGTGAATAGAATGCTTTGACATAAATGTAGTTTCCATTTCAATTGTACTCAAAAGTCCTGACTGCAAACTGAATGGAAACACCTTAGGTTAACTTTCCACATGATTATTAGTAGTTTGAAAGTTGCTTCATGGCTGTACACATCAACACAAAAAAGTTGTTATCTCAGTGCAGGCAATGCTTAGACAATACAAATACTATACATTTGAATTTTACACCAAAGCACTTGCTACAAACCTAATGGAAACACTATAGGATAACTTCCCACATGATTCTGAGATGTCTGAAAGTTGTTTCATACCTGTGCACATAAAGACAAAAAAGTTGATTTCTCAGTGAATAGAATGCTTTGACATAAATGTAGTTTCCATTTCAATTGTACTCAAAAGTCCTGAGTGCAAACTGAATGGAAATACCTTAGGTTAAGTTTCCACATGATTATCAGTAGTTTGAAAGTTGTTTCTTGGCTGTACACATCAACACAAAAAGATTGTTATCTCAGTGCATGCACTGCTTAGACCTTACAAATAGTTTACAATTCAATTTTACACCAAAGCACTTACGGCTAACCTACTGGAAACACTTTAGGCTAACTTCCCACATGATTCTGAGATGTCTGAAAGTTGTTTCATACCTGTGGAGATAAAGACAAAAAAGTTGATTTCTCAGTGAATAGAATGCTTTGACATAAATGTAGTTTCCATTTCAATTGTACTCAAAAGTCCTGACTGCAAACCTACTGGAAACACCATAGGTTAACTTTCCACATGATTATGAGTAGTTTGAAAGTTGTTTCATGGCTGTACACATCAACACAAAAAAGTTGCTATCTCAGTGCATGCAATGCTTAGACAATACAAGTAGTATACATTTCAATTTTACACGAAAGCACTTACTACAAACCTAATGGAAACACTGTAGGTTAACTTCCCACATGATTCTGAGATGTCTGAAAGTTGTTTCATACCTGTGCACATAAAGACAAAAAAGTTGATTTCTCAGTGAATAGAATGCTTTGACATAAATGTAGTTTCCATTTCAATTGTACTCAAAAGTCCTGACTGCAAACCTAATTGAAACACCATAGGTTAACTTTCCACATGATTACGGGAAGTTTGAAAGTTGTTTCATGGCTGTACACATCAACACAAAAAAGTTGTTATCTCAGTGCATGCAATGCTTAGACAATACAAATAGTATACATTTCAGTTTTTCACCAAAGCACTTACTACAAACCTAATGGAATCACCTTAGGTTAACTTCCCACATAATTCTGAGATGTCTGAAAGTTGTTTCAAACCTGTGCACATAAAGACAAAAAAGTTGATTCTCAGTGAATAGAATGCTTTGACATAAAAGTAGTTTCCATTTCAATTGTACTCAAAAGTTCTGACTGCAAACCTAATGGTAACACTTTAGATTAACTTTCCACATGATTATGAGTAGTTTGAAAGTTGTTTCATGGCTGTACACATCTACACAAAAAAGTTGCTATCTCAGTGCATGCAATGCTTAGACAATACAAGTAGTATACATTTCAATTTTACACCAAAGCACTTACTACAAACCTAATGGAAACACTGTAGGTTAACTTCCCACATGATTCTGAGATGTCTGAAAGTTGTTTCATACCTGTGCACATAAAGACAAAAAAGTTGATTTCTCAGTGAATAGAATGCTTTGACATAAATGTAGTTTCCATTTCAATTGTACTCAAAAGTCCTGACTGCAAACCTAATGGAAACACCATAGGTTAACTTTCCACATGATTATGAGAAGTTTGAAAGTTGTTTCATGGCTGTACACATCTACACAAAAAAGTTGTTATCTCAGTGCATGCAATGCTTAGAAAATACAAATAAAATACATTTGAATTTTACACCAAAGCACTTACTGCAAACCTAATGGAAACACTTTAGGTTAACTTCCCACATGATTCTGAGATGTCTGAAAGTTGTTTCATTCCTGTGCACATAAAGACAAAAAAGTTGATTTCTCAGTGAATAGAATGCTTTGACATAAATGTAGTTTCCATTTCAATTGTACTCAAAAGTCCTGACTGCAAACTGAATGGAAACACCTTAGGTTAAGTTTCCACATGATTATCAGTAGTTTGAAAGTTGTTTCTTGGCTGTACACATCAACACAAAAAAATTGTTATCTCAGTGCATGCACTGCTTAGACCTTACAAATAGTTTACAATTCAATTTTACACCAACGCACTTACGGATAACCTACTGGAAACACTTTAGGCTAACTTCCCACATGATTCTGAGATGTCTGAAAGTTGTTTCATACCTGTGGACCTAAAGACAAAAAAGTTGATTTCTCAGTGAATAGAATGCTTTGACATAAATGTAGTTTCCATTTCAATTGTACTCAAAAGTCCTGACTGCAAACCTACTGGAAACACCATAGGTTAACTTTCCACATGATTATGAGTAGTTTGAAAGTTGTTTCATGGCTGTACACATCAACACAAAAAAGTTGCTATCTCAGTGCATGCAATGCTTAGACAATACCAGTAGAATACATTTCAATTTTACACGAAAGCACTTACTACAAACCTAATGGAAACACTGTAGGTTAACTTCCCACATGATTCTGAGATGTCTGAAAGTTCTTTCATACCTGTGCACATAAAGACAAAAAAGTTGATTTCTCAGTGAATAGAATGCTTTGACATAAATGTAGTTTCCATTTCAATTGTACTCAAAAGTCCTGACTGCAAACCTAATGGAAACACCATAGGTTAACTTTCCACATGATTACGAGAAGTTTGAAAGTTGTTTCATGGCTGTACACATCAACACAAAAAAGTTGTTATCTCAGTGCATGCAATGCTTAGACAATACAAATAGTATACATTTCAGTTTTTCACCAAAGCACTTACTACAAACCTAATGGAATCACCTTAGGTTAACTTCCCACATAATTCTGAGATGTCTGAAAGTTGTTTCATTCCTGTACACATAAAGACAAAAAAGTTGATTTCTCAGTGAATAGAATGCTTTGACATAAATGTAGTTTCCATTTCAATTGTACTCAAAAGTCCTGACTGCAAACTGAATGGAAACACCTTAGGTTAAGTTTCCACATGATTATCAGTAGTTTGAAAGTTGTTTCTTGGCTGTACACATCAACACAAAAAAATTGTTATCTCAGTGCATGCACTGCTTAGACCTTACAAATAGTTTACAATTCAATTTTACACCAACGCACTTATGGATAACCTACTGGAAACACTTTAGGCTAACTTCCCAGATGATTCTGAGATGTCTGAAAGTTGTTTCATACCTGTGGACATAAAGACAAAAAAGTTGATTTCTCAGTGAATAGAATGCTCTGACATAAATGTAGTTTCCATTTCAATTGTACTCAAAAGTCCTGACTGCAAACCTACTGGAAACACCATAGGTTAACTTTCCACATGATTATGAGTAGTTTGAAAGTTGTTTCATGGCTGTACACATCAACACAAAAAAGTTGCTATCTCAGTGCATGCAATGCTTAGACAATACCAGTAGTATACATTTCAATTTTACACGAAAGCACTTACTACAAACCTAATGGAAACACTGTAGGTTAACTTCCCACATGATTCTGAGATGTCTGAAAGTTCTTTCATACCTGTGCACATAAAGACAAAAAAGTTGATTTCTCAGTGAATAGAATGCTTTGACATAAATGTAGTTTCCATTTCAATTGTACTCAAAAGTCCTGACTGCAAACCTAATGGAAACACCATAGGTTAACTTTCCACATGATTACGAGAAGTTTGAAAGTTGTTTCATGGCTGTACACATCAACACAAAAAAGTTGTTATCTCAGTGCATGCAATGCTTAGACAATACAAATAGTATACATTTCAGTTTTTCACCAAAGCACTTACTACAAACCTAATGGAATCACCTTAGGTTAACTTCCCACATAATTCTGAGATGTCTGAAAGTTGTTTCATTCCTGTACACATAAAGACAAAAAAGTTGATTTCTCAGTGAATAGAATGCTTTGACATAAATGTAGTTTCCATTTCAATTGTACTCAAAAGTCCTGACTGCAAACCTAATGGAAACACTTTAGGTTAACTTTCCACATGATTATGAGTAGTTTGAAAGTTGTTTCATGGCTGTACACATCTACACAAAAAAGTTGCTATCTCAGTGCATGCAATGCTTGGACAATACAAATAGTATACATTTCAAATTTACACCAAAGCTCTTACTACAAACCTAATGGAAACACTTTAGGTTAACTTCCCACATGATTCTGAGATGTCTGAAAGTTGTTTCATACCTGTGCACATAAAGACAAAAAAGTTGATTTCTCAGTGAATAGAATGCTTTGACATAAAAGTAGTTTCCATTTCAATTGTACTCAAAAGTCCTGACTGCAAACCTAATGGAAACACCATAGGTTAACTTTCCACATGATTATAAGTAGTTTGAAAGTTGTTTCTTTGCTGTACACATCAACACAAAAAAATTGTTATCTCAGTGCATGCACTGCTTAGACCTTACAAATAGTTTACAATTCAATTTTACACCAAAGCACTTACGGCTAACCTACTGGAAACACTTTAGGCTAACTTCCCACATGATTCTGAGATGTCTGAAAGTTGTTTCATACCTGTGCACATAAAGACAAAAAAGTTGATTTCTCAGTGAATAGAATGCTTTGACATAAATGTAGTTTCCATTTCAATTGTACTCAAAAGTCCTGACTGCAAACCTACTGGAAACACCATAGGTTAACTTTCCACATGATTATGAGTAGTTTGAAAGTTGTTTCATGGCTGTACACATCAACACAAAAAAGTTGTTATCTCAGTGCATGCAATGCTTAGAAAATACAAATAAAATACATTTGAATTTTACACCAAAGCACTTACTGCAAACCTAATGGAAACACTTTAGGTTAACTTTCCACATGATTATGAGTAGTTTCAAAGTTGTTTCATGGCTGTACACATCAACACAAAAAAGTTGTTATCTCAGTGCATGCAATGCTTAGACAATGCAAATAGTATACATTTCAATTTTACACCAACGCACTTACTGCAAACCTAATGGAAACACTTTAGGTTAACTTCCCACATGATTCTGAGATGTCTGAAAGTTGTTTCATTCCTGTGCATATAAAGACAAAAAAGTTGATTTCTCAGTGAATAGAATGCTTTGACATAAATGTACTTTCCATTTCAATTGTACTCAAAAGTCCTGACTGCAAACTGAATGGAAACACCTTAGGTTAAGTTTCCACATGATTATCAGTAGTTTGAAAGTTGTTTCTTGGCTGTACACATCAACACAAAAAAATTGTTATCTCAGTGCATGCACTGCTTAGACCTTACAAATAGTTTACAATTCAATTTTACACCAAAGCACTTACGGATAACCTACTGGAAACACTTTAGGCTAACTTCCCACATGATTCTGAGATGTCTGAAAGTTGTTTCATACCTGTGGACATAACGACAAAAAAGTTGATTTCTCAGTGAATAGAATGCTTTGACATAAATGTAGTTTCCATTTCAATTGTACTCAAAAGTCCTGACTGCAAACCTAATGGAAACACCATAGGTTAACTTTCCACATGATTATGAGTAGTTTGAAAGTTGTTTCATGGCTGTACACATCAACACAAAAAAGTTGCTATCTCAGTGCATGCAATGCTTAGACAATACCAGTAGAATACATTTCAATTTTACACGAAAGCACTTACCAGAAACCTAATGGAAACACTGTAGGTTAACTTCCCACATGATTCTGAGATGTCTGAAAGTTGTTTCATACCTGTGCACATAAAGACAAAAAAGTTGATTTCTCAGTGAATAGAATGCTTTGACATAAATGTAGTTTCCATTTCAATTGTACTCAAAAGTCCTGACTGCAAACCTAATGGAAACACTTTAGGTTAACTTTCCACATGATTATGAGTAGTTTGAAAGTTGTTTCATGGCTGTACAAATCTACACAAAAAAGTTGCTATCTCAGTGCATGCAATGCTTGGACAATACAAATAGTATACATTTCAAATTTACACCAAAGCGCTTACTACAAACCTAATGGAAACACTTTAGGTTAACTTCCCACATGATTCTGAGATGTCTGAAAGTTGTTTCATACCTGTGCACATAAAGACAAAAAAGTTGATTTCTCAGTGAATAGAATGCTTTGACATAAAAGTAGTTTCCATTTCAATTGTACTCAAAAGTCCTGACTGCAAACCTATTGGAAACACTTTAGGTTAACTTTCCACATGATTATGAGTAGATTCAAAGTTGTTTCATGGCTGTACACATCAACACAAAAAAGTTGTTATCTCAGTGCATGCAATGCTTAGACAATGCAAATAGCATACATTTCAATTTTACACCAAAGCACTTACTGCAAACCTAATGGAAACAACTTAGATTAACTTCCCACATGATTCTGAGATGTCTGAAAGTTGTTTCATACCTGTGCACATAAAGACAAAAAAGTTGATTTCTCAGTGAATAGAATGCTTTGACAGAAATGTAGTTTCCATTTCAATTGTACTCAAAAGTCCTGACTGCAAACCTAATGGAAACACCATTGGTTAACTTTCCACATGATTATGAGAAGTTTGAAAGTTGTTTCATGGCTGTACACATCAGCACAAAAAAGTTGTTATCTCAGCGCATGCAATGCTTAGACAATACAAATAGTATACATTTCAATTTTTCACCAAAGCATTTACTGCAAACCTAATGGAAACACTTTAGGTTAACTTCCCACATGATTCTGAGATGTCTGAAAGTTGTTTCATTCCTGTGCAAATAAAGACAAAAAAGTTGATTTCTCAGTGAATATAATGCTTTGACATAAAAGTAGTTTCCATTTCAATTGTACTCAAAAGTTCTCTCTGCAAACCTGATGGTAACACTTTAGATTAACTTTCCACATGATTATGAGTAGTTTGAAAGTTGTTTCATGGCTGTACACATCAACACAAAAAAGTTGCTATCTCAGTGCATGCAATGCTTAGACAATACCAGTAGTATACATTTCAATTTTACACGAAAGCACTTACTACAAACCTAATGGAAACACTGTAGGTTAACTTCCCACATGATTCTGAGATGTCTGAAAGTTGTTTCATACCTGTGCACATAAAGACAAAAAAGTTGATTTCTCAGTGAATAGAATGCTTTGACATAAATGTAGTTTCCATTTCAATTGTACTCAAAAGTCCTGACTGCAAACCTAATGGAAACACCATAGGTTAACTTTCCACATGATTACGAGAAGTTTGGAAGTTGTTTCATGGCTGTACACATCAACACAAAAAAGTTGTTATCTCAGTGCATGCAATGCTTAGACAATACAAATAGTATACATTTCAGTTTTTCACCAAAGCACTTACTACAAACCTAATGGAATCACCTTAGGTTAACTTCCCAAATAATTCTGAGATGTCTGAAAGTTGTTTCAAACCTGTGCACATAAAGACAAAAAAGTTGATTTCTCAGTGAATAGAATGCTTTGACATAAAAGTAGTTTCCATTTCAATTGTACTCAAAAGTTCTGACTGCAAACCTAATGGTAACACTTTAGATTAACTTTCCACATGATTATGAGTAGTTTGAAAGTTGTTTCATGGCTGTACACATCTACACAAAAAAGTTGCTATCTCAGTGCATGCAATGCTTAGACAATACAAGTAGTATACATTTCAATTTTCCACCAAAGCACTTACTACAAACCTAATGGAAACACTGTAGGTTAACTTCCCACATGATTCTGAGATGTCTGAAAGTTGTATCATACCTGTGCACATAAAGACAAAAAAGTTGATTTCTCAGTGAATAGAATGCTTTGACATAAATGTAGTTTCCATTTCAATTGTACTCAAAAGTCCTGACTGCAAACCTAATGGAAACACCATAGGTTAACTTTCCACATGATTATGAGAAGTTTGAAAGTTGTTTCATGGCTGTACACATCTACACAAAAAAGTTGTTATCTCAGTGCATGCAATGCTTAGAAAATACAAATAAAATACATTTGAATTTTACACCAAAGCACTTACTGCAAACCTAATGGAAACACTTTAGGTTAACTTCCCACATGATTCTGAGATATCTGAAAGTTGTTTCATTCCTGTGCACATAAAGACAAAAAAGTTGATTTCTCAGTGAATAGAATGCTTTGACATAAATGTAGTTTCCATTTCAATTGTACTCAAAAGTCCTGACTGCAAACTGAATGGAAACACGTTAGGTTAAGTTTCCACATGATTATCAGTAGTTTGAAAGATGTTTCTTGGCTGTACACATCAACACAAAAAAGTTGCTATCTCAGTGCATGCAATGCTTAGACAATACCAGTAGTATACATTTCAATTTTACACGAAAGCACTTACTACAAACCTAATGGAAACACTGTAGGTTAACTTCCCACATGATTCTGAGATGTCTGAAAGTTGTTTCATACCTGTGCACATAAAGACAAAAAAGTTGATTTCTCAGTGAATAGAATTCTTTGACATAAATGTAGTTTCCATTTCAATTGTACTCAAAAGTCCTGACTGCAAACCTAATGGAAACACCATAGGTTAACTTTCCACATGATTACGAGAAGTTTGAAAGTTGTTTCATGGCTGTACACATCAACACAAAAAAGTTGTTATCTCAGTGCATGCAATGCTTAGACAATACAAATAGTATACATTTCAGTTTTTCACCAAAGCACTTACTACAAACCTAATGGAATCACCTTAGGTTAACTTCCCACATAATTCTGAGATGTCTGAAAGTTGTTTCATTCCTGTACACATAAAGACAAAAAAGTTGATTTCTCAGTGAATAGAATGCTTTGACATAAATGTAGTTTCCATTTCAATTGTACTCAAAAGTCCTGACTGCAAACCTAATGGAAACACTTTAGGTTAACTTTCCACATGATTATGAGTAGTTTGAAAGTTGTTTCATGGCTGTACACATCTACACAAAAAAGTTGTTATCTCAGCGCATGCAATGCTTAGACAATACAAATAGCATACATTTCAATTTTACACCAAAGCACTTACAGCAAACCTAATGGAAACACTTTAGGTTAACTTCCCACATGATTCTGAGATGTCTGAAAGTTGTTTCATACCTGTGCACATAAAGACAAAAAAGTTGATTTCTCAGTGAATAGAATGCTTTGACATAAATGTAGTTTCCATTTCAATTGTACTCAAAAGTCCTGACTGCAAACTGAATGGAAACACCTTAGGTTAAGTTTCCACATGATTATAAGTAGTTTGAAAGTTGTTTCTTTGCTGTACACATCAACACAAAAAAATTGTTATCTCAGTTCATGCACTGCTTAGACCTTACAAATAGTTTACAATTCAATTTTACACCAAAGCACTTACGGCTAACCTACTGGAAACACTTTAGGCTAACTTCCCACATGATTCTGAGATGTCTGAAAGTTGTTTCATACCTGTGCACATAAAGACAAAAAAGTTGATTTCTCAGTGAATAGAATGTTTTGACATAAATGTAGTTTCCATTTCAATTGTACTCAAAAGTCCTGACTGCAAACCTACTGGAAACACCATAGGTTAACTTTCCACATGATTATGAGTAGTTTGAAAGTTGTTTCATGGCTGTACACATCAACACAAAAAAGTTGTTATCTCAGTGCATGCAATGCTTAGAAAATACAAATAAAATACATTTGAATTTTACACCAAAGCACTTACTGCAAACCTAATGGAAACACTTTAGGTTAACTTTCCACATGATTATGAGTAGTTTCAAAGTTGTTTCATGGCTGTACACATCAACACAAAAAAGTTGTTATCTCAGTGCATGCAATGCTTAGACAATGCAAATAGTATACATTTCAATTTTACACCAAAGCACTTACTGCAAACCTAATGGAAACAACTTAGATTAACTTCCCAGATGATTCTGAGATGTCTGAAAGTTGTTTCATACCTGTGCACATAAAGACAAAAAAGTTGATTTCTCAGTGAATAGAATGCTTTGACATAAATGTAGTTTCCATTTCAATTGTACTCAAAAGTCCTGACTGCAAACCTACTGGAAACACCATAGGTTAACTTTCCACATAATTATGAGTAGTTTGAAAGTTGTTTCATGGCTGTACACATCAACACAAAAAAGTTGCTATCTCAGTGCATGCAATGCTTAGACAATACCAGTAGTATACATTTCAATTTTACACGAAAGCACTTACTACAAACCTAATGGAAACACTGTAGGTTAACTTCCCACATGATTCTGAGATGTCTGAAAGTTGTTTCATACCTGTGCACATAAAGACAAAAAAGTTGATTTCTCAGTGAATAGAATGCTTTGACATAAATGTAGTTTCCATTTCAATTGTACTCAAAAGTCCTGACTGCAAACCTAATGGAAACACCATAGGTTAATTTCCACATGATTACGAGAAGTTTGAAAGTTGTTTCATGGCTGTACACATCAACACAAAAAAGTTGTTATCTCAGTGCATGCAATGCTTAGACAATACAAATAGTATACATTTCAGTTTTTCACCAAAGCACTTACTACAAACCTAATGGAATCACCTTAGGTTAACTTCCCACATAATTCTGAGATGTCTGAAAGTTGTTTCATTCCTGTACACATAAAGACAAAAAAGTTGATTTCTCAGTGAATAGAATGCTTTGACATAAATGTAGTTTCCATTTCAATTGTACTCAAAAGTCCTGACTGCAAACCTAATGGAAACACTTTAGGTTAACTTTCCACATGATTATGAGTAGTTTGAAAGTTGTTTCATGGCTGTACACATCTACACAAAAAAGTTGCTATCTCAGTGCATGCAATGCTTGGACAATACAAATAGTATACATTTCAAATTTACACCAAAGCTCTTACTACAAACCTAATGGAAACACTTTAGGTTAACTTCCCACATGATTCTGAGATGTCTGAAAGTTGTTTCATACCTGTGCACATAAAGACAAAAAAGTTGATTTCTCAGTGAATAGAATGCTTTGACATAAAAGTAGTTTCCATTTCAATTGTACTCAAAAGTCCTGACTGCAAACCTAATGGAAACACCATAGGTTAACTTTCCACATGATTATAAGTAGTTTGAAAGTTGTTTCTTTGCTGTACACATCAACACAAAAAAATTGTTATCTCAGTGCATGCACTGCTTAGACCTTACAAATAGTTTACAATTCAATTTTACACCAAAGCACTTACGGCTAACCTACTGGAAACACTTTAGGCTAACTTCCCACATGATTCTGAGATGTCTGAAAGTTGTTTCATACCTGTGCACATAAAGACAAAAAAGTTGATTTCTCAGTGAATAGAATGCTTTGACATAAATGTAGTTTCCATTTCAATTGTACTCAAAAGTCCTGACTGCAAACCTACTGGAAACACCATAGGTTAACTTTCCACATGATTATGAGTAGTTTGAAAGTTGTTTCATGGCTGTACACATCAACACAAAAAAGTTGTTATCTCAGTGCATGCAATGCTTAGAAAATACAAATAAAATACATTTGAATTTTACACCAAAGCACTTACTGCAAACCTAATGGAAACACTTTAGGTTAACTTTCCACATGATTATGAGTAGTTTCAAAGTTGTTTCATGGCTGTACACATCAACACAAAAAAGTTGTTATCTCAGTGCATGCAATGCTTAGACAATGCAAATAGTATACATTTCAATTTTACACCAACGCACTTACTGCAAACCTAATGGAAACACTTTAGGTTAACTTCCCACATGATTCTGAGATGTCTGAAAGTTGTTTCATTCCTGTGCATATAAAGACAAAAAAGTTGATTTCTCAGTGAATAGAATGCTTTGACATAAATGTAGTTTCCATTTCAATTGTACTCAAAAGTCCTGACTGCAAACTGAATGGAAACACCTTAGGTTAAGTTTCCACATGATTATCAGTAGTTTGAAAGTTGTTTCTTGGCTGTACACATCAACACAAAAAAATAGTTATCTCAGTGCATGCACTGCTTAGACCTTACAAATAGTTTACAATTCAATTTTACACCAAAGCACTTACGGATAACCTACTGGAAACACTTTAGGCTAACTTCCCACATGATTCTGAGATGTCTGAAAGTTGTTTCATACCTGTGGACATAACGACAAAAAAGTTGATTTCTCAGTGAATAGAATGCTTTGACATAAATGTAGTTTCCATTTCAATTGTACTCAAAAGTCCTGACTGCAAACCTACTGGAAACACCATAGGTTAACTTTCCACATGATTATGAGTAGTTTGAAAGTTGTTTCATGGCTGTACACATCAACACAAAAAAGTTGCTATCTCAGTGCATGCAATGCTTAGACAATACCAGTAGTATACATTTCAATTTTACACGAAAGAACTTACTACAAACCTAATGGAAACACTGTAGGTTAACTTCCCACATGATTCTGAGATGTCTGAAAGTTGTTTCATACCTGTGCACATAAAGACAAAAAAGTTGATTTCTCAGTGAATAGAATGCTTTGACATAAATGTAGTTTCCATTTCAATTGTACTCAAAAGTCCTGACTGCAAACCTAATGGAAACACTTTAGGTTAACTTTCCACATGATTATGAGTAGTTTGAAAGTTGTTTCATGGCTGTACACATCTACACAAAAAAGTTGCTATCTCAGTGCATGCAATGCTTGGACAATACAAATAGTATACATTTCAAATTTACACCAAAGCGCTTACTACAAACCTAATGGAAACACTTTAGGTTAACTTCCCACATGATTCTGAGATGTCTGAAAGTTGTATCATACCTGTGCACATAAAGACAAAAAAGTTGATTTCTCAGTGAATAGAATGCTTTGACATAAATGTAGTTTCCATTTCAATTGTACTCAAAAGTCCTGACTGCAAACCTAATGGAAACACCATAGGTTAACTTTCCACATGATTATGAGAAGTTTGAAAGTTGTTTCATGGCTGTACACATCTACACAAAAAAGTTGTTATCTCAGTGCATGCAATGCTTAGAAAATACAAATAAAATACATTTGAATTTTACACCAAAGCACTTACTGCAAACCTAATGGAAACACTTTAGGTTAACTTCCCACATGATTCTGAGATCTCTGAAAGTTGTTTCATTCCTGTGCACATAAAGACAAAAAAGTTGATTTCTCAGTGAATAGAATGCTTTGACATAAATGTAGTTTCCATTTCAATTGTACTCAAAAGTCCTGACTGCAAACTGAATGGAAACACGTTAGGTTAAGTTTCCACATGATTATCAGTAGTTTGAAAGATGTTTCTTGGCTGTACACATCAACACAAAAAAGTTGCTATCTCAGTGCATGCAATGCTTAGACAATACCAGTAGTATACATTTCAATTTTACACGAAAGCACTTACTACAAACCTAATGGAAACACTGTAGGTTAACTTCCCACATGATTCTGAGATGTCTGAAAGTTGTTTCATACCTGTGCACATAAAGACAAAAAAGTTGATTTCTCAGTGAATAGAATTCTTTGACATAAATGTAGTTTCCATTTCAATTGTACTCAAAAGTCCTGACTGCAAACCTAATGGAAACACCATAGGTTAACTTTCCACATGATTACGAGAAGTTTGAAAGTTGTTTCATGGCTGTACACATCAACACAAAAAAGTTGTTATCTCAGTGCATGCAATGCTTAGACAATACAAATAGTATACATTTCAGTTTTTCACCAAAGCACTTACTACAAACCTAATGGAATCACCTTAGGTTAACTTCCCACATAATTCTGAGATGTCTGAAAGTTGTTTCATTCCTGTACACATAAAGACAAAAAAGTTGATTTCTCAGTGAATAGAATGCTTTGACATAAATGTAGTTTCCATTTCAATTGTACTCAAAAGTCCTGACTGCAAACCTAATGGAAACACTTTAGGTTAACTTTCCACATGATTATGAGTAGTTTGAAAGTTGTTTCATGGCTGTACACATCTACACAAAAAAGTTGTTATCTCAGCGCATGCAATGCTTAGACAATACAAATAGCATACATTTCAATTTTACACCAAAGCACTTACAGCAAACCTAATGGAAACACTTTAGGTTAACTTCCCACATGATTCTGAGATGTCTGAAAGTTGTTTCATACCTGTGCACATAAAGACAAAAAAGTTGATTTCTCAGTGAATAGAATGCTTTGACATAAATGTAGTTTCCATTTCAATTGTACTCAAAAGTCCTGACTGCAAACTGAATGGAAACACCTTAGGTTAAGTTTCCACATGATTATAAGTAGTTTGAAAGTTGTTTCTTTGCTGTACACATCAACACAAAAAAATTGTTATCTCAGTTCATGCACTGCTTAGACCTTACAAATAGTTTACAATTCAATTTTACACCAAAGCACTTACGGCTAACCTACTGGAAACACTTTAGGCTAACTTCCCACATGATTCTGAGATGTCTGAAAGTTGTTTCATACCTGTGCACATAAAGACAAAAAAGTTGATTTCTCAGTGAATAGAATGTTTTGACATAAATGTAGTTTCCATTTCAATTGTACTCAAAAGTCCTGACTGCAAACCTACTGGAAACACCATAGGTTAACTTTCCACATGATTATGAGTAGTTTGAAAGTTGTTTCATGGCTGTACACATCAACACAAAAAAGTTGTTATCTCAGTGCATGCAATGCTTAGAAAATACAAATAAAATACATTTGAATTTTACACCAAAGCACTTACTGCAAACCTAATGGAAACACTTTAGGTTAACTTTCCACATGATTATGAGTAGTTTCAAAGTTGTTTCATGGCTGTACACATCAACACAAAAAAGTTGTTATCTCAGTGCATGCAATGCTTAGACAATGCAAATAGTATACATTTCAATTTTACACCAAAGCACTTACTGCAAACCTAATGGAAACAACTTAGATTAACTTCCCAGATGATTCTGAGATGTCTGAAAGTTGTTTCATACCTGTGCACATAAAGACAAAAAAGTTGATTTCTCAGTGAATAGAATGCTTTGACATAAATGTAGTTTCCATTTCAATTGTACTCAAAAGTCCTGACTGCAAACCTAATGGAAACACCATAGGTTAACTTTCCACATGATTACGAGAAGTTTGAAAGTTGTTTCATGGCTGTACACATCAACACAAAAAAGTTGTTATCTCAGTGCATGCAATGCTTAGACAATACAAGTAGTATACATTTCAATTTTACACCAAAGCACTTACTGCAAACCTAATGGAAACACTTTAGGTTAACTTCCCACATGATTCTGAGATGTCTGAAAGTTGTTTCATTCCTGTGCACATAAAGACAAAAAAGTTGATTTCTCAGTGAATAGAATGCTTTGACATAAATGTAGTTTCCATTTCAATTGTACTCAAAAGTCCTGACTGCAAACTGAATGGAAACACCTTAGGTTAAGTTTCCACATGATTATCAGTAGTTTGAAAGTTGTTTCTTGGCTGTACACATCAACACAAAAAAATTGTTATCTCAGTGCATGCACTGCTTAGACCTTACAAATAGTTTACAATTCAATTTTACACCAACGCACTTACGGATAACCTACTGGAAACACTTTAGGCTAACTTCCCACATGATTCTGAGATGTCTGAAAGTTGTTTCATACCTGTGGACATAAAGACAAAAAAGTTGATTTCTCAGTGAATAGAATGCTTTGACATAAATGTAGTTTCCATTTCAATTGTACTCAAAAGTCCTGACTGCAAACCTACTGGAAACACCATAGGTTAACTTTCCACATAATTATGAGTAGTTTGAAAGTTGTTTCATGGCTGTACACATCAACACAAAAAAGTTGCTATCTCAGTGCATGCAATGCTTAGACAATACCAGTAGTATACATTTCAATTTTACACGAAAGCACTTACTACAAACCTAATGGAAACACTGTAGGTTAACTTCCCACATGATTCTGAGATGTCTGAAAGTTGTTTCATACCTGTGCACATAAAGACAAAAAAGTTGATTTCTCAGTGAATAGAATGCTTTGACATAAATGTAGTTTCCATTTCAATTGTACTCAAAAGTCCTGACTGCAAACCTAATGGAAACACCATAGGTTAATTTCCACATGATTACGAGAAGTTTGAAAGTTGTTTCATGGCTGTACACATCAACACAAAAAAGTTGTTATCTCAGTGCATGCAATGCTTAGACAATACAAATAGTATACATTTCAGTTTTTCACCAAAGCACTTACTACAAACCTAATGGAATCACCTTAGGTTAACTTCCCACATAATTCTGAGATGTCTGAAAGTTGTTTCATTCCTGTACACATAAAGACAAAAAAGTTGATTTCTCAGTGAATAGAATGCTTTGACATAAATGTAGTTTCCATTTCAATTGTACTCAAAAGTCCTGACTGCAAACCTAATGGAAACACTTTAGGTTAACTTTCCACATGATTATGAGTAGTTTGAAAGTTGTTTCATGGCTGTACACATCTACACAAAAAAGTTGCTATCTCAGTGCATGAAATGCTTGGACAATACAAATAGTATACATTTCAAATTTACACCAAAGCTCTTACTACAAACCTAATGGAAACACTTTAGGTTAACTTCCCACATGATTCTGAGATGTCTGAAAGTTGTTTCATACCTGTGCACATAAAGACAAAAAAGTTGATTTCTCAGTGAATAGAATGCTTTGACATAAAAGTAGTTTCCATTTCAATTGTACTCAAAAGTCCTGACTGCAAACCTAATGGAAACACCATAGGTTAACTTTCCACATGATTATAAGTAGTTTGAAAGTTGTTTCTTTGCTGTACACATCAACACAAAAAAATTGTTATCTCAGTGCATGCACTGCTTAGACCTTACAAATAGTTTACAATTCAATTTTACACCAAAGCACTTACGGCTAACCTACTGGAAACACTTTAGGCTAACTTCCCACATGATTCTGAGATGTCTGAAAGTTGTTTCATACCTGTGCACATAAAGACAAAAAAGTTGATTTCTCAGTGAATAGAATGCTTTGACATAAATGTAGTTTCCATTTCAATTGTACTCAAAAGTCCTGACTGCAAACCTACTGGAAACACCATAGGTTAACTTTCCACATGATTATGAGTAGTTTGAAAGTTGTTTCATGGCTGTACACATCAACACAAAAAAGTTGTTATCTCAGTGCATGCAATGCTTAGAAAATACAAATAAAATACATTTGAATTTTACACCAAAGCACTTACTGCAAACCTAATGGAAACACTTTAGGTTAACTTTCCACATGATTATGAGTAGTTTCAAAGTTGTTTCATGGCTGTACACATCAACACAAAAAAGTTGTTATCTCAGTGCATGCAATGCTTAGACAATGCAAATAGTATACATTTCAATTTTACACCAACGCACTTACTGCAAACCTAATGGAAACACTTTAGGTTAACTTCCCACATGATTCTGAGATGTCTGAAAGTTGTTTCATTCCTGTGCATATAAAGACAAAAAAGTTGATTTCTCAGTGAATAGAATGCTTTGACATAAATGTAGTTTCCATTTCAATTGTACTCAAAAGTCCTGACTGCAAACTGAATGGAAACACCTTAGGTTAAGTTTCCACATGATTATCAGTAGTTTGAAAGTTGTTTCTTGGCTGTACACATCAACACAAAAAAATAGTTATCTCAGTGCATGCACTGCTTAGACCTTACAAATAGTTTACAATTCAATTTTACACCAAAGCACTTACGGATAACCTACTGGAAACACTTTAGGCTAACTTCCCACATGATTCTGAGATGTCTGAAAGTTGTTTCATACCTGTGGACATAACGACAAAAAAGTTGATTTCTCAGTGAATAGAATGCTTTGACATAAATGTAGTTTCCATTTCAATTGTACTCAAAAGTCCTGACTGCAAACCTACTGGAAACACCATAGGTTAACTTTCCACATGATTATGAGTAGTTTGAAAGTTGTTTCATGGCTGTACACATCAACACAAAAAAGTTGCTATCTCAGTGCATGCAATGCTTAGACAATACCAGTAGTATACATTTCAATTTTACACGAAAGCACTTACTACAAACCTAATGGAAACACTGTAGGTTAACTTCCCACATGATTCTGAGATGTCTGAAAGTTGTTTCATACCTGTGCACATAAAGACAAAAAAGTTGATTTCTCAGTGAATACAATGCTTTGACATAAATGTAGTTTCCATTTCAATTGTACTCAAAAGTCCTGACTGCAAACCTAATGGAAACACTTTAGGTTAACTTTCCACATGATTATGAGTAGTTTGAAAGTTGTTTCACGGCTGTACACATCTACACAAAAAAGTTGCTATCTCAGTGCATGCAATGCTTGGACAATACAAATAGTATACATTTCAAATTTACACCAAAGCGCTTACTACAAACCTAATGGAAACACTTTAGGTTAACTTCCCACATGATTCTGAGATGTCTGAAAGTTGTTTCATACCTGTGCACATAAAGACAAAAAAGTTGATTTCTCAGTGAATAGAATGCTTTGACAGAAATGTAGTTTCCATTTCAATTGTACTCAAAAGTCCTGACTGCAAACCTAATGGAAACACCATTGGTTAACTTTCCACATGATTATGAGAAGTTTGAAAGTTGTTTCATGGCTGTACACATCAGCACAAAAAAGTTGTTATCTCAGCGCATGCAATGCTTAGACAATACAAATAGTATACATTTCAATTTTTCACCAAAGCATTTACTGCAAACCTAATGGAAACACTTTAGGTTAACTTCCCACATGATTCTGAGATGTCTGAAAGTTGTTTCATTCCTGTCCACATAAAGACAAAAAAGTTGATTTCTCAGTGAATAGAATGCTTTGACATAAAAGTAGTTTCCATTTCAATTGTACTCAAAAGTTCTCTCTGCAAACCTGATGGTAACACTTTAGATTAACTTTCCACATGATTATGAGTAGTTTGAAAGTTGTTTCATGGCTGTACACATCAACACAAAAAAGTTGCTATCTCAGTGCATGCAATGCTTAGACAATACCAGTAGTATACATTTCAATTTTACACGAAAGCACTTACTACAAACCTAATGGAAACACTGTAGGTTAACTTCCCACATGATTCTGAGATGTCTGAAAGTTGTTTCATACCTGTGCACATAAAGACAAAAAAGTTGATTTCTCAGTGAATAGAATGCTTTGACATAAATGTAGTTTCCATTTCAATTGTACTCAAAAGTCCTGACTGCAAACCTAATGGAAACACCATAGGTTAACTTTCCACATGATTACGAGAAGTTTGGAAGTTGTTTCATGGCTGTACACATCAACACAAAAAAGTTGTTATCTCAGTGCATGCAATGCTTAGACAATACAAATAGTATACATTTCAGTTTTTCACCAAAGCACTTACTACAAACCTAATGGAATCACCTTAGGTTAACTTCCCAAATAATTCTGAGATGTCTGAAAGTTGTTTCAAACCTGTGCACATAAAGACAAAAAAGTTGATTTCTCAGTGAATAGAATGCTTTGACATAAAAGTAGTTTCCATTTCAATTGTACTCAAAAGTTCTGACTGCAAACCTAATGGTAACACTTTAGATTAACTTTCCACATGATTATGAGTAGATTGAAAGTTGTTTCATGGCTGTACACATCTACACAAAAAAGTTGCTATCTCAGTGCATGCAATGCTTAGACAATACAAGTAGTATACATTTCAATTTTACACCAAAGCACTTACTACAAACCTAATGGAAACACTGTAGGTTAACTTCCCACATGATTCTGAGATGTCTGAAAGTTGTTTCATACCTGTGCACATAAAGACAAAAAAGTTGATTTCTCAGTGAATAGAATGCTTTGACATAAATGTAGTTTCCATTTCAATTGTACTCAAAAGTCCTGACTGCAAACCTAATGGAAACACCATAGGTTAACTTTCCACATGATTACGAGAAGTTTGAAAGTTGTTTCATGGCTGTACACATCAACAGAAAAAAGTTGTTATCTCAGTGCATGCAATGCTTAGACAATACAAATAGTATACATTTCAGTTTTTCACCAAAGCACTTACTACAAACCTAATGGAATCACCTTAGGTTAACTTCCCACATAATTCTGAGATGTCTGAAAGTTGTTTCATTCCTGTACACATAAAGACAAAAAAGTTGATTTCTCAGTGAATAGAATGCTTTGACACAAATGTAGTTTCCATTTCAATTGTACTCAAAAGTCCTGACTGCAAACCTAATGGAAACACTTTAGGTTAACTTTCCACATGATTATGAGTAGTTTGAAAGTTGTTTCATGGCTGTACACATCTACACAAAAAAGTTGCTATCTCAGTGCATGCAATGCTTGGACAATACAAATAGTATACATTTCAAATTTACACCAAAGCTCTTACTACAAACCTAATGGAAACACTTTAGGTTAACTTCCCACATGATTCT
Source organism: Mobula birostris (assembly GCF_030028105.1). Taxonomy (NCBI): domain Eukaryota; kingdom Metazoa; phylum Chordata; class Chondrichthyes; order Myliobatiformes; family Myliobatidae; genus Mobula; species Mobula birostris. The sequence continues at coordinate 101,185 of NW_027278499.1, forward strand.
GAGATGTCTGAAAGTTGTTTCATACCTGTGCACATAAAGACAAAAAAGTTGATTTCTCAGTGAATAGAATGCTTTGACATAAAAGTAGTTTCCATTTCAATTGTACTCAAAAGTCCTGACTGCAAACCTAATGGAAACACCATAGGTTAACTTTCCACATGATTATGAGAAGTTTGAAAGTTGTTTCATGGCTGTACACATCAACACAAAAAAGTTGTTATCTCAGCGCATGCAATGCTTAGACAATACAAATAGCATACATTTCAATTTTACACCAAAGCACTTACTGCAAACCTAATGGACACACTTTAGGTTAACTTCCCACATGATTCTGAGATGTCTGAAAGTTGTTTCATACCTGTGCACATAAAGACAAAAAAGTTGATTTCTCAGTGAATAGAATGCTTTGACATAAATGTAGTTTCCATTTCAATTGTACTCAAAAGTCCTGACTGCAAACTGAATGGAAACACCTTAGGTTAAGTTTCCACATGATTATAAGTAGTTTGAAAGTTGTTTCTTTGCTGTACACATCAACACAAAAAAATTGTTATCTCAGTGCATGCACTGCTTAGACCTTACAAATAGTTTACCATTCAATTTTACACCAAAGCACTTACGGCTAACCTACTGGAAACACTTTAGGCTAACTTCCCACATGATTCTGAGATGTCTGAAAGTTGTTTCATACCTGTGCACATAAAGACAAAAAAGTTGATTTCTCAGTGAATAGAATGTTTTGACATAAATGTAGTTTCCATTTCAATTGTACTCAAAAGTCCTGACTGCAAACCTACTGGAAACACCATAGGTTAACTTTCCACATGATTATGAGTAGTTTGAAAGTTGTTTCATGGCTGTACACATCAACACAAAAAAGTTGTTATCTCAGTGCATGCAATGCTTAGAAAATACAAATAAAATACATTTGAATTTTACACCAAAGCACTTACTGCAAACCTAATGGAAACACTTTAGGTTAACTTTCCACATGATTATGAGTAGTTTCAAAGTTGTTTCATGGCTGTACACATCAACACAAAAAAGTTGTTATCTCAGTGCATGCAATGCTTAGACAATGCAAATAGTATACATTTCAATTTTACACCAAAGCACTTACTGCAAACCTAATGGAAACAACTTAGATTAACTTCCCAGATGATTCTGAGATGTCTGAAAGTTGTTTCATACCTGTGCACATAAAGACAAAAAAGTTGATTTCTCAGTGAATAGAATGCTTTGACATAAATGTAGTTTCCATTTCAATTGTACTCAAAAGTCCTGACTGCAAACCTAATGGAAACACCATAGGTTAACTTTCCACATGATTACGAGAAGTTTGAAAGTTGTTTCATGGCTGTACACATCAACACAAAAAAGTTGTTATCTCAGTGCATGCAATGCTTAGACAATACAAATAGTATACATTTCAGTTTTTCACCAAAGCACTTACTACAAACCTAATGGAATCACCTTAGGTTAACTTCCCACATAATTCTGAGATGTCTGAAAGTTGTTTCAAACCTGTGCACATAAAGACAAAAAAGTTGATTCTCAGTGAATAGAATGCTTTGACATAAAAGTAGTTTCCATTTCAATTGTACTCAAAAGTTCTGACTGCAAACCTAATGGTAACACTTTAGATTAACTTTCCACATGATTATGAGTAGTTTGAAAGTTGTTTCATGGCTGTACACATCTACACAAAAAAGTTGCTATCTCAGTGCATGCAATGCTTAGACAATACAAGTAGTATACATTTCAATTTTACACCAAAGCACTTACTACAAACCTAATGGAAACACTGTAGGTTAACTTCCCACATGATTCTAAGATGTCTGAAAGTTGTTTCATACCTGTGCACATAAAGACAAAAAAGTTGATTTCTCAGTGAATAGAATGCTTTGACATAAATGTAGTTTCCATTTCAATTGTACTCAAAAGTCCTGACTGCAAACCTAATGGAAACACCATAGGTTAACTTTCCACATGATTATGAGAAGTTTGAAAGTTGTTTCATGGCTGTACACATCTACACAAAAAAGTTGTTATCTCAGTGCATGCAATGCTTAGAAAATACAAATAAAATACATTTGAATTTTACACCAAAGCACTTACTGCAAACCTAATGGAAACACTTTAGGTTAACTTCCCACATGATTCTGAGATGTCTGAAAGTTGTTTCATTCCTGTGCACATAAAGACAAAAAAGTTGATTTCTCAGTGAATAGAATGCTTTGACATAAATGTAGTTTCCATTTCAATTGTACTCAAAAGTCCTGACTGCAAACTGAATGGAAACACCTTAGGTTAAGTTTCCACATGATTATCAGTAGTTTGAAAGTTGTTTCTTGGCTGTACACATCAACACAAAAAAATTGTTATCTCAGTGCATGCACTGCTTAGACCTTACAAATAGTTTACAATTCAATTTTACACCAACGCACTTACGGATAACCTACTGGAAACACTTTAGGCTAACTTCCCACATGATTCTGAGATGTCTGAAAGTTGTTTCATACCTGTGGACATAAAGACAAAGAAGTTGATTTCTCAGTGAATAGAATGCTTTGACATAAATGTAGTTTCCATTTCAATTGTACTCAAAAGTCCTGACTGCAAACCTACTGGAAACACCATAGGTTAACTTTCCACATGATTATGAGTAGTTTGAAAGTTGTTTCATGGCTGTACACATCAACACAAAAAAGTTGCTATCTCAGTGCATGCAATGCTTAGACAATACCAGTAGTATACATTTCAATTTTACACGAAAGCACTTACTACAAACCTAATGGAAACACTGTAGGTTAACTTCCCACATGATTCTGAGATGTCTGAAAGTTGTTTCATACCTGTGCACATAAAGACAAAAAAGTTGATTTCTCAGTGAATAGAATGCTTTGACATAAATGTAGTTTCCATTTCAATTGTACTCAAAAGTCCTGACTGCAAACCTAATGGAAACACCATAGGTTAACTTTCCACATGATTACGAGAAGTTTGAAAGTTGTTTCATGGCTGTACACATCAACACAAAAAAGTTGTTATCTCAGTGCATGCAATGCTTAGACAATACAAATAGTATACATTTCAGTTTTTCACCAAAGCACTTACTACAAACCTAATGGAATCACCTTAGGTTAACTTCCCACATAATTCTGAGATGTCTGAAAGTTGTTTCATTCCTGTACACATAAAGACAAAAAAGTTGATTTCTCAGTGAATAGAAAGCTTTGACATAAATGTAGTTTCCATTTCAATTGTACTCAAAAGTCCTGACTGCAAACCTAATGGAAACACTTTAGGTTAACTTTCCACATGATTATGAGTAGTTTGAAAGTTGTTTCATGGCTGTACACATCTACACAAAAAAGTTGCTATCTCAGTGCATGCAATGCTTGGACAATACAAATAGTATACATTTCAAATTTACACCAAAGCTCTTACTACAAACCTAATGGAAACACTTTAGGTTAACTTCCCACATGATTCTGAGATGTCTGAAAGTTGTTTCATACCTGTGCACATAAAGACAAAAAAGTTGATTTCTCAGTGAATAGAGTGCTTTGACATAAAAGTAGTTTCCATTTCAATTGTACTCAAAAGTCCTGACTGCAAACCTAATGGAAACACCATAGGTTAACTTTCCACATGATTATAAGTAGTTTGAAAGTTGTTTCTTTGCTGTACACATCAACACAAAAAAATTGTTATCTCAGTGCATGCACTGCTTAGACCTTAAAAATAGTTCACAATTCAATTTTACACCAAAGCACTTACGGCTAACCTACTGGAAACACTTTAGGCTAACTTCCCACATGATTCTGAGATGTCTGAAAGTTGTTTCATACCTGTGCACATAAAGACAAAAAAGTTGATTTCTCAGTGAATAGAATGCTTTGACATAAATGTAGTTTCCATTTCAATTGTACTCAAAAGTCCTGACTGCAAACCTACTGGAAACACCATAGGTTAACTTTCCACATGATTATGAGTAGTTTGAAAGTTGTTTCATGGCTGTACACATCAACACAAAAAAGTTGTTATCTCAGTGCATGCAATGCTTAGAAAATACAAATAAAATACATTTGAATTTTACACCAAAGCACTTACTGCAAACCTAATGGAAACACTTTAGGTTAACTTTCCACATGATTATGAATAGTTTCAAAGTTGTTTCATGGCTGTACACATCAACACAAAAAAGTTGTTATCTCAGTGCATGCAATGCTTAGAAAATGCAAATAGTATACATTTCAATTTTACACCAACGCACTTACTGCAAACCTAATGGAAACACTTTAGGTTAACTTCCCACATGATTCTGAGATGTCTGAAAGTTGTTTCATTCCTGTGCATATAAAGACAAAAAAGTTGATTTCTCAGTGAATAGAATGCTTTGACATAAATGTAGTTTCCATTTCAATTGTACTCAAAAGTCCTGACTGCAAACTGAATGGAAACACCTTAGGTTAAGTTTCCACATGATTATCAGTAGTTTGAAAGTTGTTTCTTGGCTGTACACATCAACACAAAAAAATTGTTATCTCAGTGAATGCACTGCTTAGACCTTACAAATAGTTTACAATTCAATTTTACACCAAAGCACTTACGGATAACCTACTGGAAACACTTTAGGCTAACTTCCCACATGATTCTGAGATGTCTGAAAGTTGTTTCATACCTGTGGACATAACGACAAAAAAGTTGATTTCTCAGTGAATAGAATGCTTTGACATAAATGTAGTTTCCATTTCAATTGTACTCAAAAGTCCTGACTGCAAACCTACTGGAAACACCATAGGTTAACTTTCCACATGATTATGAGTAGTTTGAAAGTTGTTTCATGGCTGTACACATCAACACAAAAAAGTTGCTATCTCAGTGCATGCAATGCTTAGACAATACCAGTAGTATACATTTCAATTTTACACGAAAGCACTTACTACAAACCTAATGGAAACACTGTAGGTTAACTTTCCACATGATTCTGAGATGTCTGAAAGTTGTTTCATGCCTGTGCACATAAAGACAAAAAAGTTGATTTCTCAGTGAATAGAATGCTTTGACATAAATGTAGTTTCCATTTCAATTGTACTCAAAAGTCCTGACTGCAAACCTAATGGAAACACTTTAGGTTAACTTTCCACATGATTATGAGTAGTTTGAAAGTTGTTTCATGGCTGTACACATCTACACAAAAAAGTTGCTATCTCAGTGCATGCAATGCTTGGACAATACAAATAGTATACATTTCAAATTTACACCAAAGCGCTTACTACAAACCTAATGGAAACACTTTAGGTTAACTTCCCACATGATTCTGAGATGTCTGAAAGTTGTTTCATACCTGTGCACATAAAGACAAAAAAGTTGATTTCTCAGTGAATAGAATGCTTTGACATAAAAGTAGTTTCCATTTCAATTGTACTCAAAAGTCCTGACTGCAAACCTATTGGAAACACTTTAGGTTAACTTTCCACATGATTATGAGTAGATTCAAAGTTGTTTCATGGCTGTACACATCAACACAAAAAAGTTGTTATCTCAGTGCATGCAATGCTTAGACAATGCAAATAGCATATATTTCAATTTTACACCAAAGCACTTACTGCAAACCTAATGGAAACAACTTAGATTAACTTCCCACATGATTCTGAGATGTCTGAAAGTTGTTTCATACCTGTGCACATACAGACAAAAAAGTTGATTTCTCAGTGAATAGAATGCTTTGACAGAAATGTAGTTTCCATTTCAATTGTACTCAAAAGTCCTGACTGCAAACCTAATGGAAACACCATTGGTTAACTTTCCACATGATTATGAGAAGTTTGAAAGTTGTTTCATGGCTGTACACATCAGCACAAAAAAGTTGTTATCTCAGCGCATGCAATGCTTAGACAATACAAATAGTATACATTTCAATTTTTCACCAAAGCATTTACTGCAAACCTAATGGAAACACTTTAGGTTAACTTCCCACATGATTCTGAGATGTCTGAAAGTTGTTTCATACCTGTGGACATAACGACAAAAAAGTTGATTTCTCAGTGAATAGAATGCTTTGACATAAATGTAGTTTCCATTTCAATTGTACTCAAAAGTCCTGACTGCAAACCTACTGGAAACACCATAGGTTAACTTTCCACATGATTATGAGTAGTTTGAAAGTTGTTTCATGGCTGTACACATCAACACAAAAAAGTTGCTATCTCAGTGCATGCAATGCTTAGACAATACCAGTAGTATACATTTCAATTTTACACGAAAGCACTTACTACAAACCTAATGGAAACACTGTAGGTTAACTTTCCACATGATTCTGAGATGTCTGAAAGTTGTTTCATGCCTGTGCACATAAAGACAAAAAAGTTGATTTCTCAGTGAATAGAATGCTTTGACATAAAAGTAGTTTCCATTTCAATTGTACTCAAAAGTCCTGACTGCAAACCTATTGGAAACACTTTAGGTTAACTTTCCACATGATTATGAGTAGATTCAAAGTTGTTTCATGGCTGTACACATCAACACAAAAAAGTTGTTATCTCAGTGCATGCAATGCTTAGACAATGCAAATAGCATATATTTCAATTTTACACCAAAGCACTTACTGCAAACCTAATGGAAACAACTTAGATTAACTTCCCACATGATTCTGAGATGTCTGAAAGTTGTTTCATACCTGTGCACATAAAGACAAAAAAGTTGATTTCTCAGTGAATAGAATGCTTTGACAGAAATGTAGTTTCCATTTCAATTGTACTCAAAAGTCCTGACTGCAAACCTAATGGAAACACCATTGGTTAACTTTCCACATGATTATGAGAAGTTTGAAAGTTGTTTCATGGCTGTACACATCAGCACAAAAAAGTTGTTATCTCAGCGCATGCAATGCTTAGACAATACAAATAGTATACATTTCAATTTTTCACCAAAGCATTTACTGCAAACCTAATGGAAACACTTTAGGTTAACTTCCCACATGATTCTGAGATGTATGAAAGTTGTTTCATTCCTGTGCACATAAAGAGAAAAAAGTTGATTCTCAGTGAATAGAATGCTTTGACATAAAAGTAGTTTCCATTTCAATTGTACTCAAAAGTTCTGACTGCAAACCTAATGGTAACACTTTAGATTAACTTTCCACATGATTATGAGTAGTTTGAAAGTTGTTTCATGGCTGTACACATCTACACAAAAAAGTTGCTATCTCAGTGCATGCAATGCTTAGACAATACAAGTAGTATACATTTCAATTTTACACCAAAGCACTTACTACAAACCTAATGGAAACACTGTAGGTTAACTTCCCACATGATTCTGAGATGTCTGAAAGTTGTATCATACCTGTGCACATAAAGACAAAAAAGTTGATTTCTCAGTGAATAGAATGCTTTGACATAAATGTAGTTTCCATTTCAATTGTACTGAAAAGTCCTGACTGCAAACCTAATGGAAACACCATAGGTTAACTTTCCACATGATTATGATAAGTTTGAAAGTTGTTTCATGGCTGTACACATCTACACAAAAAAGTTGTTATCTCAGTGCATGCAATGCTTAGAAAATACAAATAAAATACATTTGAATTTTACACCAAAGCACTTACTGCAAACCTAATGGAAACACTTTAGGTTAACTTCCCACATGATTCTGAGATCTCTGAAAGTTGTTTCATTCCTGTGCACATAAAGACAAAAAAGTTGATTTCTCAGTGAATAGAATGCTTTGACATAAATGTAGTTTCCATTTCAATTGTACTCAAAAGTCCTGACTGCAAACTGAATGGAAACACGTTAGGTTAAGTTTCCACATGATTATCAGTAGTTTGAAAGTTGTTTCTTGGCTGTACACATCAACACAAAAAAGTTGCTATCTCAGTGCATGCAATGCTTAGACAATACCAGTAGTATACATTTCAATTTTACACGAAAGCACTTACTACAAACCTAATGGAAACACTGTAGGTTAACTTCCCACATGATTCTGAGATGTCTGAAAGTTGTTTCATACCTGTGCACATAAAGACAAAAAAGTTGATTTCTCAGTGAATAGAATGCTTTGACATAAATGTAGTTTCCATTTCAATTGTACTCAAAAGTCCTGACTGCAAACCTAATGGAAACACCATAGGTTAACTTTCCACATGATTACGAGAAGTTTGAAAGTTGTTTCATGGCTGTACACATCAACACAAAAAAGTTGTTATCTCAGTGCATGCAATGCTTAGACAATACAAATAGTATACATTTCAGTTTTTCACCAAAGCACTTACTACAAACCTAATGGAATCACCTTAGGTTAACTTCCCACATAATTCTGAGATGTCTGAAAGTTGTTTCATTCCTGTACACATAAAGACAAAAAAGTTGATTTCTCAGTGAATAGAATGCTTTGACATAAATGTAGTTTCCATTTCAATTGTACTCAAAAGTCCTGACTGCAAACCTAATGGAAACACTTTAGGTTAACTTTCCACATGATTATGAGTAGTTTGAAAGTTGTTTCATGGCTGTACACATCTACACAAAAAAGTTGCTATCTCAGTGCATGCAATGCTTGGACAATAAAAATAGTATACATTTCAAATTTACACCAAAGCTCTTACTACAAACCTAATGGAAACACTTTAGGTTAACTTCCCACATGATTCTGAGATGTCTGAAAGTTGTTTCATACCTGTGCACATAAAGACAAAAAAGTTGATTTCTCAGTGAATAGAATGCTTTGACATAAAAGTAGTTTCCATTTCAATTGTACTCAAAAGTCCTGACTGCAAACCTAATGGAAACACCATAGGTTAACTTTCCACATGATTATGAGAAGTTTGAAAGTTGTTTCATGGCTGTACACATCAACACAAAAAAGTTGTTATCTCAGCGCATGCAATGCTTAGACAATACAAATAGCATACATTTCAATTTTACACCAAAGCACTTACTGCAAACCTAATGGAAACACTTTAGGTTAACTTCCCACATGATTCTGAGATATCTGAAAGTTGTTTCATACCTGTGCACATAAAGACAAAAAAGTTGATTTCTCAGTGAATAGAATGCTTTGACATAAATGTAGTTTCCATTTCAATTGTACTCAAAAGTCCTGACTGCAAACTGAATGGAAACACCTTAGGTTAAGTTTCCACATGATTATAAGTAGTTTGAAAGTTGTTTCTTTGCTGTACACATCAACACAAAAAAATTGTTATCTCAGTGCATGCACTGCTTAGACCTTACAAATAGTTTACAATTCAATTTTACACCAAAGCACTTACGGCTAACCTACTGGAAACACTTTAGGCTAACTTCCCACATGATTCTGAGATGTCTGAAAGTTGTTTCATACCTGTGCACATAAAGACAAAAAAGTTGATTTCTCAGTGAATAGAATGTTTTGACATAAATGTAGTTTCCATTTCAATTGTACTCAAAAGTCCTGACTGCAAACCTACTGGAAACACCATAGGTTAACTTTCCACATGATTATGAGTAGTTTGAAAGTTGTTTCATGGCTGTACACATCAACACAAAAAAGTTGTTATCTCAGTGCATGCAATGCTTAGAAAATACAAATAAAATACATTTGAATTTTACACCAAAGCACTTACTGCAAACCTAATGGAAACACTTTAGGTTAACTTTCCACATGATTATGAGTAGTTTCAAAGTTGTTTCATGGCTGTACACATCAACACAAAAAAGTTGTTATCTCAGTGCATGCAATGCTTAGACAATGCAAATAGTATACATTTCAATTTTACACCAAAGCACTTACTGCAAACCTCATGGAAACAACTTAGATTAACTTCCCAGATGATTCTGAGATGTCTGAAAGTTGTTTCATACCTGTGCACATAAAGACAAAAAAGTTGATTTCTCAGTGAATAGAATGCTTTGACATAAATGTAGTTTCCATTTCAATTGTACTCAAAAGATCTGACTGCAAACCTAATGGTAACACTTTAGATTAACTTTCCACATGATTATGAGTAGTTTGAAAGTTGTTTCATGGTTGTACACATCTACACAAAAAAGTTGCTATCTCAGTGCATGCAATGCTTAGACTATACAAGTAGTATACATTTCAATTTTACACCAAAGCACTTACTACAAACCTAATAGAAACACTGTAGGTTAACTTCCCACATGATTCTGAGATGTCTGAAAGTTGTTTCATACCTGTGCACATAAAGACAAAAAAGTTGATTTCTCAGTGAACAGAATGCTTTGACATAAATGTAGTTTCCATTTCAATTGTACTCAAAAGTCCTGACTTCAAACCTACTGGAAACACCATAGGTTAACTTTCCACATGATTATGAGAAGTTTGAAAGTTGTTTCATGGCTGTACACATCTACACAAAAAAGTTGTTATCTCAGTGCATGCAATGCTTAGAAAATACAAATAAAATACATTTGAATTTTACACCAAATACTTACTGCAAACCTAATGGAAACACTTTAGGTTAACTTCCCACATGATTCTGAGATGTCTGAAAGTTGTTTCATTCCTGTGCACATAAAGACAAAAAAGTTGATTTCTCAGTGAATAGAATGCTTTGACATAAAAGTAGTTTCCATTTCAATTGTACTCAAAAGTCCTGACTGCAAACCTACTGGAAACACCATAGGTTAACTTTCCACATGATTATGAGTAGTTTGAAAGTTGATTCATGGCTGTACACATCAACACAAAAAAGTTGTTATCTCAGTGCATGCAATGCTTAGAAAATACAAATAAAATACATTTGAATTTTACACCAAAGTCCTGACTGCAAACCTAATGGAAACACTTTAGGTTAACTTTCCACATGATTATGAGAAGTTTGAAAGTTGTTTCATGGCTGTACACATCTACACAAAAAAGTTGCTATCTCAGTGCATGCAATGCTTGGACAATACAAATAGTATACATTTCAAATTTACACCAAAGCGCTTACTACAAACCTAATGGAAACACTTTAGGTTAACTTCCCACATGATTCTGAGATGTCTGAAAGTTGTTTCATACCTGTGCACATAAAGACAAAAAAGTTGATTTCTCAGTGAATAGAATGCTTTGACATAAAAGTAGTTTCCATTTCAATTGTACTCAAAAGTCCTGACTGCAAACCTAATGGAAACACCATAGGTTAACTTTCCACATGATTATGAGAAGTTTGAAAGTTGTTTCATGGCTGTACACATCAACACAAAAAAGTTGTTATCTCAGCGCATGCAATGCTTAGACAATAAAAATAGCATACATTTCAATTTTACACCAAAGCACTTACTGCAAACCTAATGGAAACACTTTAGGTTAACTTCCCACATGATTCTGAGATGTCTGAAAGTTGTTTCATACCTGTGCACATAAAGACAAAAAAGTTGATTTCTCAGTGAATAGAATGCTTTGACATAAATGTAGTTTCCATTTCAATTCTACTCAAAAGTCCTGACTGCAAACTGAATGGAAACACCTTAGGTTAAGTTTCCACATGATTATAAGTAGTTTGAAAGTTGTTTCTTTGATGTACACATCAACACAAAAAAATTGTTATCTCAGTGCATGCACTGCTTAGACCTTACAAATAGTTTACAATTCAATTTTACACCAAAGCACTTACGGCTAACCTACTGGAAACACTTTAGGCTAACTTCCCACATGATTCTGAGATGTCTGAAAGTTGTTTCATACCTGTGCACATAAAGACAAAAAAGTTGATTTCTCAGTGAATAGAATGCTTTGACATAAATGTAGTTTCCATTTCAATTGTACTCAAAAGTCCTGACTGCAAACCTACTGGAAACACCATAGGTTAACTTTCCACATGATTATGAGCAGTTTGAAAGTTGTTTCATGGCTGTACACATCAACACAAAAAAGTTGTTATCTCAGTGCATGCAATGCTTAGAAAATACAAATAAAATACATTTGAATTTTACACCAAAGCACTTACTGCAAACCTAATGGAAACACTTTAGGTTAACTTTCCACATGATTATGAGTAGTTTGAAAGTTGTTTCATGGCTGTACACATCTACACAAAAAAGTTGCTATCTCAGTGCATGCAATGCTTGGACAATACAAATAGTATACATTTCAAATTTACACCAAAGCTCTTACTACAAACCTAATGGAAACACTTTAGGTTAACTTCCCACATGATTCTGAGATGTCTGAAAGTTGTTTCATACCTGTGCACATAAAGACAAAAAAGTTGATTTCTCAGTGAATAGAATGCTTTGACATAAATGTAGTTTCCATTTCAATTGTACTCAAAAGTCCTGACTGCAAACCTACTGGAAACACCATAGGTTAACTTTCCACATGATTATGAGCAGTTTGAAAGTTGTTTCATGGCTGTACACATCAACACAAAAAAGTTGTTATCTCAGTGCATGCAATGCTTAGAAAATACAAATAAAATACATTTGAATTTTACACCAAAGCACTTACTGCAAACCTAATGGAAACACTTTAGGTTAACTTTCCACATGATTATGAGTAGTTTGAAAGTTGTTTCATGGCTGTACACATCTACACAAAAAAGTTGCTATCTCAGTGCATGCAATGCTTGGACAATACAAATAGTATACATTTCAAATTTACACCAAAGCTCTTACTACAAACCTAATGGAAACACTTTAGGTTAACTTCCCACATGATTCTGAGATGTCTGAAAGTTGTTTCATACCTGTGCACATAAAGACAAAAAAGTTGATTTCTCAGTGAATAGAATGCTTTGACATAAAAGTAGTTTCCATTTCAATTGTACTCAAAAGTCCTGACTGCAAACCTAATGGAAACACCATAGGTTAACTTTCCACATGATGATAAGTAGTTTGAAAGTTGTTTCTTTGCTGTACACATCAACACAAAAAAATTGTTATCTCAGTGCATGCACTGCTTAGACCTTACAAATAGTTTACAATTCAATTTTACACCAAAGCACTTACGGCTAACCTACTGGAAACACTTTAGGCTAACTTCCCACATGATTCTGAGATGTCTGAAAGTTGTTTCATACCTGTGCACATAAAGACAAAAAAGTTGATTTCTCAGTGAATAGAATGCTTTGACATAAATGTAGTTTCCATTTCAATTGTACTCAAAAGTCCTGACTGCAAACCTACTGGAAACACCATAGGTTAACTTTCCACATGATTATGAGTAGTTTGAAAGTTGTTTCATGGCTGTACACATCAACACAAAAAAGTTGCTATCTCAGTGCATGCAATGCTTAGACAATACCAGTAGTATACATTTCAATTTTACACGAAAGCACTTACTACAAACCTAATGGAAACACTGTAGGTTAACTTCCCACATGATTCTGAGATGTCTGAAAGTTGTTTCATTCCTGTGCACATAAAGACAAAAAAGTTGATTTCTCAGTGAATAGAATGCTTTGACATATAAGTAGTTTCCATTTCAATTGTACTCAAAAGTTCTCTCTGCAAACCTGATGGTAACACTTTAGATTAACTTTCCACATGATTATGAGTAGTTTGAAAGTTGTTTCATGGCTGTACACATCAACACAAAAAAGTTGCTATCTCAGTGCATGCAATGCTTAGACAATACCAGTAGTATACATTTCAATTTTACACGAAAGCACTTACTACAAACCTAATGGAAACACTGTAGGTTAACTTCCCACATGATTCTGAGATGTCTGAAAGTTGTTTCATACCTGTGCACATAAAGACAAAAAAGTTGATTTCTCAGTGAATAGAATGCTTTGACATAAATGTAGTTTCCATTTCAATTGTACTCAAAAGTCCTGACTGCAAACCTAATGGAAACACCATAGGTTAACTTTCCACATGATTACGAGAAGTTTGGAAGTTGTTTCATGGCTGTACACATCAACACAAAAAAGTTGTTATCTCAGTGCATGCAATGCTTAGACAATACAAATAGTATACATTTCAGTTTTTCACCAAAGCACTTACTACAAACCTAATGGAATCACCTTAGGTTAACTTCCCAAATAATTCTGAGATGTCTGAAAGTTGTTTCAAACCTGTGCACATAAAGACAAAAAAGTTGATTTCTCAGTGAATAGAATGCTTTGACATAAAAGTAGTTTCCATTTCAATTGTACTCAAAAGTTCTGACTGCAAACCTAATGGTAACACTTTAGATTAACTTTCCACATGATTATGAGTAGTTTGAAAGTTGTTTCATGGCTGTACACATCTACACAAAAAAGTTGCTATCTCAGTGCATGCAATGCTTAGACAATACCAGTAGTATACATTTCAATTTTACACGAAAGCACTTACTACAAACCTAATGGAAACACTGTAGGTTAACTTCCCACATGATTCTGAGATGTCTGAAAGTTGTTTCATACCTGTGCACATAAAGACAAAAAAGTTGATTTCTCAGTGAATAGAATGCTTTGACATAAATGTAGTTTCCATTTCAATTGTACTCAAAAGTCCTGACTGCAAACCTAATGGAAACACCATAGGTTAACTTTCCACATGATTACGAGAAGTTTGGAAGTTGTTTCATGGCTGTACACATCAACACAAAAAAGTTGTTATCTCAGTGCATGCAATGCTTAGACAATACAAATAGTATACATTTCAGTTTTTCACCAAAGCACTTACTACAAACCTAATGGAATCACCTTAGGTTAACTTCCCAAATAATTCTGAGATGTCTGAAAGTTGTTTCAAACCTGTGCACATAAAGACAAAAAAGTTGATTCTCAGTGAATAGAATGCTTTGACATAAAAGTAGTTTCCATTTCAATTGTACTCAAAAGTTCTGACTGCAAACCTAATGGTAACACTTTAGATTAACTTTCCACATGATTATGAGTAGTTTGAAAGTTGTTTCATGGCTGTACACATCTACACAAAAAAGTTGCTATCTCAGTGCATGCAATGCTTAGACAATACAAGTAGTATACATTTCAATTTTACACCAAAGCACTTACTACAAACCTAATGGAAACACTGTAGGTTAACTTCCCACATGATTCTGAGATGTCTGAAAGTTGTATCATACCTGTGCACATAAAGACAAAAAAGTTGATTTCTCAGTGAATAGAATGCTTTGACATAAATGTAGTTTCCATTTCAATTGTACTCAAAAGTCCTGACTGCAAACCTAATGGAAACACCATAGGTTAACTTTCCACATGATTATGAGAAGTTTGAAAGTTGTTTCATGGCTGTACACATCTACACAAAAAAGTTGTTATCTCAGTGCATGCAATGCTTAGAAAATACAAATAAAATACATTTGAATTTTACACCAAAGCACTTACTGCAAACCTAATGGAAACACTTTAGGTTAACTTCCCACATGATTCTGAGATCTCTGAAAGTTGTTTCATTCCTGTGCACATAAAGACAAAAAAGTTGATTTCTCAGTGAATAGAATGCTTTGACATAAATGTAGTTTCCATTTCAATTGTACTCAAAAGTCCTGACTGCAAACTGAATGGAAACACGTTAGGTTAAGTTTCCACATGATTATCAGTAGTTTGAAAGTTGTTTCTTGGCTGTACACATCAACACAAAAAAGTTGCTATCTCAGTGCATGCAATGCTTAGACAATACCAGTAGTATACATTTCAATTTTACACGAAAGCACTTACTACAAACCTAATGGAAACACTGTAGGTTAACTTCCCACATGATTCTGAGATGTCTGAAAGTTGTTTCATACCTGTGCACATAAAGACAAAAAAGTTGATTTCTCAGTGAATAGAATGCTTTGACATAAATGTAGTTTCCATTTCAATTGTACTCAAAAGTCCTGACTGCAAACCTAATGGAAACACCATAGGTTAACTTTCCACATGATTACGAGAAGTTTGAAAGTTGTTTCATGGCTGTACACATCAACACAAAAAAGTTGTTATCTCAGTGCATGCAATGCTTAGACAATACAAATAGTATACATTTCAGTTTTTCACCAAAGCACTTACTACAAACCTAATGGAATCACCTTAGGTTAACTTCCCACATAATTCTGAGATGTCTGAAAGTTGTTTCATTCCTGTACACATAAAGACAAAAAAGTTGATTTCTCAGTGAATAGAATGCTTTGACATAAATGTAGTTTCCATTTCAATTGTACTCAAAAGTCCTGACTGCAAACCTAATGGAAACACTTTAGGTTAACTTTCCACATGATTATGAGTAGTTTGAAAGTTGTTTCATGGCTGTACACATCTACACAAAAAAGTTGCTATCTCAGTGCATGCAATGCTTGGACAATACAAATAGTATACATTTCAAATTTACACCAAAGCTCTTACTACAAACCTAATGGAAACACCATAGGTTAACTTCCCACATGATTATGAGAAGTTTGAAAGTTGTTTCATGGCTGTACACATCAACACAAAAAAGTTGTTATCTCAGCGCATGCAATGCTTAGACAATACAAATAGCATACATTTCAATTTTACACCAAAGCACTTACTGCAAACCTAATGGAAACCCTTTAGGTTAACTTCCCACATGATTCTGAGATATCTGAAAGTTGTTTCATACCTGTGCACATAAAGACAAAAAAGTTGATTTCTCAGTGAATAGAATGCTTTGACATAAATGTAGTTTCCATTTCAATTCTACTCAAAAGTCCTGACTGCAAACTGAATGGAAACACCTTAGGTTAAGTTTCCACATGATTATAAGTAGTTTGAAAGTTGTTTCTTTGCTGTACACATCAACACAAAAAAATTGTTATCTCAGTGCATGCACTGCTTAGACCTTACAAATAGTTTACAATTCAATTTTACACCAAAGCACTTACGGCTAACCTACTGGAAACACTTTAGGCTAACTTCCCACATGATTCTGAGATGTCTGAAAGTTGCTTCATACCTGTGCACATAAAGACAAAAAAGTTGATTTCTCAGTGAATAGAATGTTTTGACATAAATGTAGTTTCCATTTCAATTGTACTCAAAAGTCCTGACTGCAAACCTACTGGAAACACCATAGGTTAACTTTCCACATGATTATGAGTAGTTTGAAAGTTGTTTCATGGCTGTACACATCAACACAAAAAAGTTGTTATCTCAGTGCATGCAATGCTTAGAAAATACAAATAAAATACATTTGAATTTTACACCAAAGCACTTACTGCAAACCTAATGGAAACACTTTAGGTTAACTTTCCACATGATTATGAGTAGTTTCAAAGTTGTTTCATGGCTGTACACATCAACACAAAAAAGTTGTTATCTCAGTGCATGCAATGCTTAGACAATGCAAATAGTATACATTTCAATTTTACACCAAAGCACTTACTGCAAACCTAATGGAAACAACTTAGATTAACTTCCCAGATGATTCTGAGATGTCTGAAAGTTGTTTCATACCTGTGCACATAAAGACAAAAAAGTTGATTTCTCAGTGAATAGAATGCTTTGACAGAAATGTAGTTTCCATTTCAATTGTACTCAAAAGTCCTGACTGCAAACCTAATGGAAACACCATTGGTTAACTTTCCACATGATTATGAGAAGTTTGAAAGTTGTTTCATTCCTGTGCACATAAAGACAAAAAAGTTGATTTCTCAGTGAATAGAATGCTTTGACATAAAAGTAGTTTCCATTTCAATTGTACTCAAAAGATCTGACTGCAAACCTAATGGTAACACTTTAGATTAACTTTCCACATGATTATGAGTAGTTTGAAAGTTGTTTCATGGTTGTACACATCTACACAAAAAAGTTGCTATCTCAGTGCATGCAATGCTTCGACTATACAAGTAGTATACATTTCAATTTTACACCAAAGCACTTACTACAAACATAATGGAAACACTGTAGGTTAACTTCCCACATGATTCTGAGATGTCTGAAAGTTGTTTCATACCTGTGCACATAAAGACAAAAAAGTTGATTTCTCAGTGAACAGAATGCTTTGACATAAATGTAGTTTCCATTTCAATTGTACTCAAAAGTCCTGACTTCAAACCTACTGGAAACACCATAGGTTAACTTTCCACATGATTATGAGAAGTTTGAAAGTTGTTTCATGGCTGTACACATCTACACAAAAAAGTTGTTATCTCAGTGCATGCAATGCTTAGAAAATACAAATAAAATACATTTGAATTTTACACCAAATACTTACTGCAAACCTAATGGAAACACTTTAGGTTAACTTCCCACATGATTCTGAGATGTCTGAAAGTTGTTTCATTCCTGTGCACATAAAGACAAAAAAGTTGATTTCTCAGTGAATAGAATGCTTTGACATAAATGTAGTTTCCATTTCAATTGTACTCAAAAGATCTGACTGCAAACCTAATGGTAACACTTTAGATTAACTTTCCACATGATTATGAGTAGTTTGAAAGTTGTTTCATGGTTGTACACATCTACACAAAAAAGTTGCTATCTCAGTGCATGCAATGCTTAGACTATACAAGTAGTATACATTTCAATTTTACACCAAAGCACTTACTACAAACCTAATGGAAACACTGTAGGTTAACTTCCCACATGATTCTGAGATGTCTGAAAGTTGTTTCATACCTGTGCACATAAAGACAAAAAAGTTGATTTCTCAGTGAACAGAATGCTTTGACATAAATGTAGTTTCCATTTCAATTGTACTCAAAAGTCCTGACTTCAAACCTACTGGAAACACCATAGGTTAACTTTCCACATGATTATGAGAAGTTTGAAAGTTGTTTCATGGCTGTACACATCTACACAAAAAAGTTGTTATCTCAGTGCATGCAATGCTTAGAAAATACAAATAAAATACATTTGAATTTTACACCAAATACTTACTGCAAACCTAATGGAAACACTTTAGGTTAACTTCCCACATGATTCTGAGATGTCTGAAAGTTGTTTCATTCCTGTGCACATAAAGACAAAAAAGTTGATTTCTCAGTGAATAGAATGCTTTGACATAAATGTAGTTTCCATTTCAATTGTACTCAAAAGATCTGACTGCAAACCTAATGGTAACACTTTAGATTAACTTTCCACATGATTATGAGTAGTTTGAAAGTTGTTTCATGGTTGTACACATCTACGCAAAAAAGTTGCTATCTCAGTGCATGCAATGCTTAGACTATACAAGTAGTATACATTTCAATTTTACACCAAAGCACTTACTACAAACCTAATGGAAACACTGTAGGTTAACTTCCCACATGATTCTGAGATGTCTGAAAGTTGTTTCATACCTGTGCACATAAAGACAAAAAAGTTGATTTCTCAGTGAACAGAATGCTTTGACATAAATGTAGTTTCCATTTCAATTGTACTCAAAAGTCCTGACTTCAAACCTACTGGAAACACCATAGGTTAACTTTCCACATGATTATGAGAAGTTTGAAAGTTGTTTCATGGCTGTACACATCTACACAAAAAAGTTGTTATCTCAGTGCATGCAATGCTTAGAAAATACAAATAAAATACATTTGAATTTTACACCAAATACTTACTGCAAACCTAATGGAAACACTTTAGGTTAACTTCCCACATGATTCTGAGATGTCTGAAAGTTGTTTCACTCCTGTGCACATAAAGACAAAAAAGTTGATTTCTCAGTGAATAGAATGCTTTGACATAAAAGTAGTTTCCATTTCAATTGTACTCAAAAGTCCTGACTGCAAACCTACTGGAAACACCATAGGTTAACTTTCCACATGATTATGAGTAGTTTGAAAGTTGATTCATGGCTGTACACATCAACACAAAAAAGTTGTTATCTCAGTGCATGCAATGCTTAGAAAATACAAATAAAATACATTTGAATTTTACACCAAAGTCCTGACTGCAAACCTAATGGAAACACTTTAGGTTAACTTTCCACATGATTATGAGAAGTTTGAAAGTTGTTTCATGGCTGTACACATCTACAC
Source organism: Mobula birostris (assembly GCF_030028105.1). NCBI lineage: Eukaryota > Metazoa > Chordata > Chondrichthyes > Myliobatiformes > Myliobatidae > Mobula > Mobula birostris. The sequence continues at coordinate 121,036 of NW_027278499.1, forward strand.
AAAAAAGTTGCTATCTCAGTGCATGCAATGCTTGGACAATACAAATAGTATACATTTCAAATTTACACCAAAGCGCTTACTACAAACCTAATGGAAACACTTTAGGTTAACTTCCCACATGATTCTGAGATGTCTGAAAGTTGTTTCATACCTGTGCACATAAAGACAAAAAAGTTGATTTCTCAGTGAATAGAATGCTTTGACATAAAAGTAGTTTCCATTTCAATTGTACTCAAAAGTCCTGACTGCAAACTGAATAGAAACACCTTAGGTTAAGTTTCCACATGATTATAAGTAGTTTGAAAGTTGTTTCTTTGCTGTACACATCAACACAAAAAAATTGTTATCTCAGTGCATGCACTGCTTAGACCTTACAAATAGTTTACAATTCAATTTTACACCAAAGCACTTACGGCTAACCTACTGGAAACACTTTAGGCTAACTTCCCACATGATTCTGAGATGTCTGAAAGTTGTTTCATACCTGTGCACATAAAGACAAAAAAGTTGATTTCTCAGTGAATAGAATGCTTTGACATAAATGTAGTTTCCATTTCAATTGTACTCAAAAGTCCTGACTGCAAACCTACTGGAAACACCATAGGTTAACTTTCCACATGATTATGAGCAGTTTGAAAGTTGTTTCATGGCTGTACACATCAACACAAAAAAGTTGTTATCTCAGTGCATGCAATGCTTAGAAAATACAAATAAAATACATTTGAATTTTACACCAAAGCACTTACTGCAAACCTAATGGAAACACTTTAGGTTAACTTTCCACATGATTATGAGTAGTTTCAAAGTTGTTTCATGGCTGTACACATCAACACAAAAAAGTTGTTATCTCAGTGCATGCAATGCTTAGACAATGCAAATAGTATACATTTCAATTTTACACCAAAGCACTTACTACAAACCTAATGGAAACACTGTAGGTTAACTTCCCACATGATTCTGAGATGTCTGAAAGTTGTTTCATACCTGTGCACATAAAGACAAAAAAGTTGATTTCTCAGTGAATAGAATGCTTTGACATAAATGTAGTTTCCATTTAAATTGTACTCAAAAGTCCTGACTGCAAACCTAATGGAAACACCATAGGTTAACTTTCCACATGATTATGAGAAGTTTGAAAGTTGTTTCATGGCTGTACACATCTACACAAAAAAGTTGTTATCTCAGTGCATGCAATGCTTACAAAATACAAATAAAATACATTTGAATTTTACACCAAAGCACTTACTGCAAACCTAATGGAAACACTTTAGGTTAACTTCCCACATGATTCTGAGATGTCTGAAAGTTGTTTCATACCTGTGCACATAAAGACAAAAAAGTTGATTTCTCAGTGAATAGAATGCTTTGACATAAATGTAGTTTCCATTTCAATTGTACTCAAAAGTCCTGACTGCAAACCTAATGGAAACACCATAGGTTAACTTTCCACATGATTACGAGAAGTTTGAAAGTTGTTTCATGGCTGTACACATCAACACAAAAAAGTTGTTATCTCAGTGCATGCAATGCTTAGACAATACAAATAGTATACATTTCAGTTTTTCACCAAAGCACTTACTACAAACCTAATGGAATCACCTTAGGTTAACTTCCCACATAATTCTGAGATGTCTGAAAGTTGTTTCATTCCTGTACACATAAAGACAAAAAAGTTGATTTCTCAGTGAATAGAATGCTTTGACATAAATGTAGTTTCCATTTCAATTGTACTCAAAAGTCCTGACTGCAAACCTAATGGAAACACTTTAGGTTAACTTTCCACATGATTATGAGTAGTTTGAAAGTTGTTTCATGGCTGTACACATCTACACAAAAAAGTTGCTATCTCAGTGCATGCAATGCTTGGACAATACAAATAGTATACATTTCAAATTTACACCAAAGCTCTTACTACAAACCTAATGGAAACACTTTAGGTTAACTTCCCACATGATTCTGAGATGTCTGAAAGTTGTTTCATACCTGTGCACATAAAGACAAAAAAGTTGATTTCTCAGTGAATAGAATGCTTTGACATAAAAGTAGTTTCCATTTCAATTGTACTCAAAAGTCCTGACTGCAAACCTAATGGAAACACCATAGGTTAACTTTCCACATGATTATAAGTAGTTTGAAAGTTGTTTCTTTGCTGTACACATCAACACAAAAAAATTGTTATCTCAGTGCATGCACTGCTTAGACCTTACAAATAGTTTACAATTCAATTTTACACCAAAGCACTTACGGCTAACCTACTGGAAACACTTTAGGCTAACTTCCCACATGATTCTGAGATGTCTGAAAGTTGTTTCATACCTGTGCACATAAAGACAAAAAAGTTGATTTCTCAGTGAATAGAATGCTTTGACATAAATGTAGTTTCCATTTTAATTGTACTCAAAAGTCCTGACTGCAAACCTACTGGAAACACCATAGGTTAACTTTCCACATGATTATGAGTAGTTTGAAAGTTGTTTCATGGCTGTACACATCAACACAAAAAAGTTGCTATCTCAGTGCATGCAATGCTTAGACAATACCAGTAGTATACATTTCAATTTTATACGAAAGCACTTACTACAAACCTAATGGAATCACCTTAGGTTAACTTCCCAAATAATTCTGAGATGTCTGAAAGTTGTTTCAAACCTGTGCACATAAAGACAAAAAAGTTGATTTCTCAGTGAATAGAATGCTTTGACATAAAAGTAGTTTCCATTTCAATTGTACTCAAAAGTTCTGACTGCAAACCTAATGGTAACACTTTAGATTAACTTTCCACATGATTATGAGTAGTTTGAAAGTTGTTTCATGGCTGTACACATCTACACAAAAAAGTTGCTATCTCAGTGCATGCAATGCTTAGACAATACCAGTAGTATACATTTCAATTTTACACGAAAGCACTTACTACAAACCTAATGGAAACACTGTAGGTTAACTTCCCAAATGATTCTGAGATGTCTGAAAGTTGTTTCATACCTGTGCACATAAAGACAAAAAAGTTGATTTCTCAGTGAATAGAATGCTTTGACATAAATGTAGTTTCCATTTCAATTGTACTCAAAAGTCATGACTGCAAACCTAATGGAAACACCATAGGTTAACTTTCCACATGATTACGAGAAGTTTGGAAGTTGTTTCATGGCTGTACACATCAACACAAAAAAGTTGTTATCTCAGTGCATGCAATGCTTAAACAATACAAATAGTATACATTTCAGTTTTTCACCAAAGCACTTACTACAGACCTAATGGAATCACCTTAGGTTAACTTCCCAAATAATTCTGAGATGTCTGAAAGTTGTTTCAAACCTGTGCACATAAAGACAAAAAAGTTGATTCTCAGTGAATAGAATGCTTTGACATAAAAGTAGTTTCCATTTCAATTGTACTCAAAAGTTCTGACTGCAAACCTAATGGTAACACTTTAGATTAACTTTCCACATGATTATGAGTAGTTTGAAAGTTGTTTCATGGCTGTACACATCTACACAAAAAAGTTGCTATCTCAGTGCATGCAATGCTTAGACAATACAAGTAGTATACATTTCAATTTTACACCAAAGCACTTACTACAAACCTAATGGAAACACTGTAGGTTAACTTCCCACATGATTCTGAGATGTCTGAAAGTTGTATCATACCTGTGCACATAAAGACAAAAAAGTTGATTTCTCAGTGAATAGAATGCTTTGACATAAATGTAGTTTCCATTTCAATTGTACTCAAAAGTCCTGACTGCAAACCTAATGGAAACACCATAGGTTAACTTTCCACATGATTATGAGAAGTTTGAAAGTTGTTTAATGGCTGTACACATCTACACAAAAAAGTTGTTATCTCAGTGCATGCAATGCTTAGAAAATACAAATAAAATACATTTGAATTTTACACCAAAGCACTTACTGCAAACCTAATGGAAACACTTTAGGTTAACTTCCCACATGATTCTGAGATCTCTGAAAGTTGTTTCATTCCTGTGCACATAAAGACAAAAAAGTTGATTTCTCAGTGAATAGAATGCTTTGACATAAATGTAGTTTCCATTTCAATTGTACTCAAAAGTCCTGACTGCAAACTGAATGGAAACACGTTAGGTTAAGTTTCCACATGATTATCAGTAGTTTGAAAGTTGTTTCTTGGCTGTACACATCAACACAAAAAAGTTGCTATCTCAGTGCATGCAATGCTTAGACAATACCAGTAGTATACATTTCAATTTTACACGAAAGCACTTACTACAAACCTAATGGAAACACTGTAGGTTAACTTCCCACATGATTCTGAGATGTCTGAAAGTTGTTTCATACCTGTGCACATAAAGACAAAAAAGTTGATTTCTCAGTGAATAGAATGCTTTGACATAAATGTAGTTTCCATTTCAATTGTACTCAAAAGTCCTGACTGCAAACCTAATGGAAACACCATAGGTTAACTTTCCACATGATTACGAGAAGTTTGAAAGTTGTTTCATGGCTGTACACATCAACACAAAAAAGTTGTTATCTCAGTGCATGCAATGCTTAGACAATACAAATAGTATACATTTAAAATTTACACCAAAGCTCTTACTACAAACCTAATGGAAACACTTTAGGTTAACTTCCCACATGATTCTGAGATGTCTGAAAGTTGTTTCATACCTGTGCACATAAAGACAAAAAAGTTGATTTCTCAGTGAATAGAATGCTTTGACATAAAAGTAGTTTCCATTTCAATTGTACTCAAAAGTCCTGACTGCAAACCTAATGGAAACACCATAGGTTAACTTTCCACATGATTATGAGAAGTTTGAAAGTTGTTTCATGGCTGTACACATCAACACAAAAAAGTTGTTATCTCAGCGCATGCAATGCTTAGACAATACAAATAGCATACATTTCAATTTTACACCAAAGCACTTACTGCAAACCTAATGGAAACACTTTAGGTCAACTTCCCACATGATTCTGAGATGTCTGAAAGTTGTTTCATACCTGTGCACATAAAGACAAAAAAGTTGATTTCTCAGTGAATAGAATGCTTTGACATAAATGTAGTTTCCATTTCAATTGTACTCAAAAGTCCTGACTGCAAACCCACTGGAAACACCATAGGTTAACTTTCCACATGATTATGAGAAGTTTGAAAGTTGTTTCATGGCTGTACACATCAACACAAAAAAGTTGTTATCTCAGCGCATGCAATGCTTAGACAATACAAATAGCATACATTTCAATTTTACACCAAAGCACTTACTGCAAACCTAATGGAAACACTTTAGGTTAACTTCCCACATGATTCTGAGATGTCTGAAAGTTGTTTCATACCTGTGCACATAAAGACAAAAAATGTTGATTTCTCAGTGAATAGAATGCTTTGACATAAATGTAGTTTCCATTTCAATTGTACTCAAAAATCCTGACTGCAAACCTAATGGAAACACCATAGGTTAACTTTCCACATGATTACGAGAAGTTTGGAAGTTGTTTCATGGCTGTACACATCAACACAAAAAAGTTGTTATCTCAGTGCATGCAATGCTTAGACAATACAAATAGTATACATTTCAGTTTTTCACCAAAGCACTTACTACAAACCTAATGGAATCACCTTAGGTTAACTTCCCAAATAATTCTGAGATGTCTGAAAGTTGTTTCAAACCTGTGCACATAAAGACAAAAAAGTTGATTCTCAGTGAATAGAATGCTTTGACATAAAAGTAGTTTCCATTTCAATTGTACTCAAAAGTTCTGACTGCAAACCTAATGGTAACACTTTAGATTAACTTTCCACATGATTATGAGTAGTTTGAAAGTTGTTTCATGGCTGTACACATCTACACAAAAAAGTTGCTATCTCAGTGCATGCAATGCTTAGACAATACAAGTAGTATACATTTCAATTTTACACCAAAGCACTTACTACAAACCTAATGGAAACACTGTAGGTTAACTTCCCACATGATTCTGAGATGTCTGAAAGTTGTATCATACCTGTGCACATAAAGACAAAAAAGTTGATTTCTCAGTGAATAGAATGCTTTGACATAAATGTAGTTTCCATTTCAATTGTACTCAAAAGTCCTGACTGCAAACCTAATGGAAACACCATAGGTTAACTTTCCACATGATTATGAGAATTAATGGCTGTACACATCTACACAAAAAAGTTGTTATCTCAGTGCATGCAATGCTTAGAAAATACAAATAAAATACATTTGAATTTTACACCAAAGCACTTACTGCAAACCTAATGGAAACACTTTAGGTTAACTTCCCACATGATTCTGAGATCTCTGAAAGTTGTTTCATTCCTGTGCACATAAAGACAAAAAAGTTGATTTCTCAGTGAATAGAATGCTTTGACATAAATGTAGTTTCCATTTCAATTGTACTCAAAAGTCCTGACTGCAAACTGAATGGAAACACGTTAGGTTAAGTTTCCACATGATTATCAGTAGTTTGAAAGTTGTTTCTTGGCTGTACACATCAACACAAAAAAGTTGCTATCTCAGTGCATGCAATGCTTAGACAATACCAGTAGTATACATTTCAATTTTACACGAAAGCACTTACTACAAACCTAATGGAAACACTGTAGGTTAACTTCCCACATGATTCTGAGATGTCTGAAAGTTGTTTCATACCTGTGCACATAAAGACAAAAAAGTTGATTTCTCAGTGAATAGAATGCTTTGACATAAATGTAGTTTCCATTTCAATTGTACTCAAAAGTCCTGACTGCAAACCTAATGGAAACACCATAGGTTAACTTTCCACATGATTACGAGAAGTTTGAAAGTTGTTTCATGGCTGTACACATCAACACAAAAAAGTTGTTATCTCAGTGCATGCAATGCTTAGACAATACAAATAGTATACATTTCAGTTTTTCACCAAAGCACTTACTACAAACCTAATGGAATCACCTTAGGTTAACTTCCCACATAATTCTGAGATGTCTGAAAGTTGTTTCATTCCTGTACACATAAAGACAAAAAAGTTGATTTCTCAGTGAATAGAATGCTTTGACATAAATGTAGTTTCCATTTCAATTGTACTCAAAAGTCCTGACTGCAAACCTAATGGAAACACTTTAGGTTAACTTTCCACATGATTATGAGTAGTTTGAAAGTTGTTTCATGGCTGTACACATCTACACAAAAAAGTTGCTATCTCAGTGCATGCAATGCTTGGACAATACAAATAGTATACATTTCAAATTTACACCAAAGCTCTTACTACAAACCTAATGGAAACACTTTAGGTTAACTTCCCACATGATTCTGAGATGTCTGAAAGTTGTTTCATACCTGTGCACATAAAGACAAAAAAGTTGATTTCTCAGTGAATAGAATGCTTTGACATAAAAGTAGTTTCCATTTCAATTGTACTCAAAAGTCCTGACTGCAAACCTAATGGAAACACCATAGGTTAACTTTCCACATGATTATGAGAAGTTTGAAAGTTGTTTCATGGCTGTACACATCAACACAAAAAAGTTGTTATCTCAGCGCATGCAATGCTTAGACAATACAAATAGCATACATTTCAATTTACACCAAAGCACTTACTGCAAACCTAATGGAAACACTTTAGGTTAACTTCCCACATGATTCTGAGATGTCTGAAAGTTGTTTCATACCTGTGCACATAAAGACAAAAAAGTTGATTTCTCAGTGAATAGAATGCTTTGACATAAATGTAGTTTCCATTTCAATTGTACTCAAAAGTCCTGACTGCAAACCTAATGGAAACACCATAGGTTAACTTTCCACATGATTATGAGAAGTTTGAAAGTTGTTTAATGGCTGTACACATCTACACAAAAAAGTTGTTATCTCAGTGCATGCAATGCTTAGAAAATACAAATAAAATACATTTGAATTTTACACCAAAGCACTTACTGCAAACCTAATGGAAACACTTTAGGTTAACTTCCCACATGATTCTGAGATCTCTGAAAGTTGTTTCATTCCTGTGCACATAAAGACAAAAAAGTTGATTTCTCAGTGAATAGAATGCTTTGACATAAATGTAGTTTCCATTTCAATTGTACTCAAAAGTCCTGACTGCAAACTGAATGGAAACACGTTAGGTTAAGTTTCCACATGATTATCAGTAGTTTGAAAGTTGTTTCTTGGCTGTACACATCAACACAAAAAAGTTGCTATCTCAGTGCATGCAATGCTTAGACAATACCAGTAGTATACATTTCAATTTTACACGAAAGCACTTACTACAAACCTAATGGAAACACTGTAGGTTAACTTCCCACATGATTCTGAGATGTCTGAAAGTTGTTTCATACCTGTGCACATAAAGACAAAAAAGTTGATTTCTCAGTGAATAGAATGCTTTGACATAAATGTAGTTTCCATTTCAATTGTACTCAAAAGTCCTGACTGCAAACCTAATGGAAACACCATAGGTTAACTTTCCACATGATTACGAGAAGTTTGAAAGTTGTTTCATGGCTGTACACATCAACACAAAAAAGTTGTTATCTCCCCCCCCCCCCCCCAGTGCATGCAATGCTTAGACAATACAAATAGTATACATTTCAGTTTTTCACCAAAGCACTTACTACAAACCTAATGGAATCACCTTAGGTTAACTTCCCACATAATTCTGAGATGTCTGAAAGTTGTTTCATTCCTGTACACATAAAGACAAAAAAGTTGATTTCTCAGTGAATAGAATGCTTTGACATAAATGTAGTTTCCATTTCAATTGTACTCAAAAGTCCTGACTGCAAACCTAATGGAAACACTTTAGGTTAACTTTCCACATGATTATGAGTAGTTTGAAAGTTGTTTCATGGCTGTACACATCTACACAAAAAAGTTGCTATCTCAGTGCATGCAATGCTTGGACAATACAAATAGTATACATTTCAAATTTACACCAAAGCTCTTACTACAAACCTAATGGAAACACTTTAGGTTAACTTCCCACATGATTCTGAGATGTCTGAAAGTTGTTTCATACCTGTGCACATAAAGACAAAAAAAGTTGATTTCTCAGTGAATAGAATGCTTTGACATAAAAGTAGTTTCCATTTCAATTGTACTCAAAAGTCCTGACTGCAAACCTAATGGAAACACCATAGGTTAACTTTCCACATGATTATGAGAAGTTTGAAAGTTGTTTCATGGCTGTACACATCAACACAAAAAAGTTGTTATCTCAGCGCATGCAATGCTTAGACAATACAAATAGCATACATTTCAATTTTACACCAAAGCACTTACTGCAAACCTAATGGAAACACTTTAGGTTAACTTCCCACATGATTCTGAGATGTCTGAAAGTTGTTTCATACCTGTGCACATAAAGACAAAAAAGTTGATTTCTCAGTGAATAGAATGCTTTGACATAAATGTAGTTTCCATTTCAATTGTACTCAAAAGTCCTGACTGCAAACCTAATGGAAACACCATAGGTTAACTTTCCACATGATTATGAGAAGTTTGAAAGTTGTTTAATGGCTGTACACATCTACACAAAAAAGTTGTTATCTCAGTGCATGCAATGCTTAGAAAATACAAATAAAATACATTTGAATTTTACACCAAAGCACTTACTGCAAACCTAATGGAAACACTTTAGGTTAACTTCCCACATGATTCTGAGATCTCTGAAAGTTGTTTCATTCCTGTGCACATAAAGACAAAAAAGTTGATTTCTCAGTGAATAGAATGCTTTGACATAAATGTAGTTTCCATTTCAATTGTACTCAAAAGTCCTGACTGCAAACTGAATGGAAACACGTTAGGTTAAGTTTCCACATGATTATCAGTAGTTTGAAAGTTGTTTCTTGGCTGTACACATCAACACAAAAAAGTTGCTATCTCAGTGCATGCAATGCTTAGACAATACCAGTAGTATACATTTCAATTTTACACGAAAGCACTTACTACAAACCTAATGGAAACACTGTAGGTTAACTTCCCACATGATTCTGAGATGTCTGAAAGTTGTTTCATACCTGTGCACATAAAGACAAAAAAGTTGATTTCTCAGTGAATAGAATGCTTTGACATAAATGTAGTTTCCATTTCAATTGTACTCAAAAGTCCTGACTGCAAACCTAATGGAAACACTTTAGGTTAACTTTCCACATGATTATGAGTAGTTTGAAAGTTGTTTCATGGCTGTACACATCTACACAAAAAAGTTGCTATCTCAGTGCATGCAATGCTTGGACAATACAAATAGTATACATTTCAAATTTACACCAAAGCTCTTACTACAAACCTAATGGAAACACTTTAGGTTAACTTCCCACATGATTCTGAGATGTCTGAAAGTTGTTTCATACCTGTGCACATAAAGACAAAAAAGTTGATTTCTCAGTGAATAGAATGCTTTGACATAAAAGTAGTTTCCATTTCAATTGTACTCAAAAGTCCTGACTGCAAACCTAATGGAAACACCATAGGTTAACTTTCCACATGATTATGAGAAGTTTGAAAGTTGTTTCATGGCTGTACACATCAACACAAAAAAGTTGTTATCTCAGCGCATGCAATGCTTAGACAATACAAATAGCATACATTTCAATTTTACACCAAAGCACTTACTGCAAACCTAATGGAAACACTTTAGGTTAACTTCCCACATGATTCTGAGATGTCTGAAAGTTGTTTCATACCTGTGCACATAAAGACAAAAAAGTTGATTTCTCAGTGAATAGAATGCTTTGACATAAATGTAGTTTCCATTTCAATTGTACTCAAAAGTCCTGACTGCAAACCTACTGGAAACACCATAGGTTAACTTTCCACATGATTATGAGAAGTTTGAAAGTTGTTTCATGGCTGTACACATCAACACAAAAAAGTTGTTATCTCAGCGCATGCAATGCTTAGACAATACAAATAGCATACATTTCAATTTTACACCAAAGCACTTACTGCAAACCTAATGGAAACACTTTAGGTTAACTTCCCACATGATTCTGAGATCTCTGAAAGTTGTTTCATACCTGTGCACATAAAGACAAAAAAGTTGATTTCTCAGTGAATAGAATGCTTTGACATAAATGTAGTTTCCATTTCAATTGTACTCAAAAATCCTGACTGCAAACCTAATGGAAACACCATAGGTTAACTTTCCACATGATTACGAGAAGTTTGGAAGTTGTTTCATGGCTGTACACATCAACACAAAAAAGTTGTTATCTCAGTGCATGCAATGCTTAGACAATACAAATAGTATACATTTCAGTTTTTCACCAAAGCACTTACTACAAACCTAATGGAATCACCTTAGGTTAACTTCCCACATAATTCTGAGATGTCTGAAAGTTGTTTCATTCCTGTACACATAAAGACAAAAAAGTTGATTTCTCAGTGAATAGAATGCTTTGACATAAATGTAGTTTCCATTTCAATTGTACTCAAAAGTCCTGACTGCAAACCGAATGGAAACACTTTAGGTTAACTTTCCACATGATTATGAGTAGTTTGAAAGTTGTTTCATGGCTGTACACATCTACACAAAAAAGTTGCTATCTCAGTGCATGCAATGCTTGGACAATACAAATAGTATACATTTCAAATTTACACCAAAGCTCTTACTACAAACCTAATGGAAACACTTTAGGTTAACTTCCCACATGATTCTGAGATGTCTGAAAGTTGTTTCATACCTGTGCACATAAAGACAAAAAAGTTGATTTCTCAGTGAATAGAATGCTTTGACATAAAAGTAGTTTCCATTTCAATTGTACTCAAAAGTCCTGACTGCAAACCTAATGGAAACACCATAGGTTAACTTTCCACATGATTATGAGAAGTTTGAAAGTTGTTTCATGGCTGTACACATCAACACAAAAAAGTTGTTATCTCAGCGCATGCAATGCTTAGACAATACAAATAGCATACATTTCAATTTTACACCAAAGCACTTACTGCAAACCTAATGGAAACACTTTAGGTTAACTTCCCACATGATTCTGAGATGTCTGAAAGTTGTTTCATACCTGTGCACATAAAGACAAAAAAGTTGATTTCTCAGTGAATAGAATGCTTTGACATAAATGTAGTTTCCATTTCAATTGTACTCAAAAGTCCTGACTGCAAACCTACTGGAAACACCATAGGTTAACTTTCCACATGATTATGAGAAGTTTGAAAGTTGTTTCATGGCTGTACACATCAACACAAAAAAGTTGTTATCTCAGCGCATGCAATGCTTAGACAATACAAATAGCATACATTTCAATTTTACACCAAAGCACTTACTGCAAACCTAATGGAAACACTTTAGGTTAACTTCCCACATGATTCTGAGATCTCTGAAAGTTGTTTCATACCTGTGCACATAAAGACAAAAAAGTTGATTTCTCAGTGAATAGAATGCTTTGACATAAATGTAGTTTCCATTTCAATTGTACTCAAAAATCCTGACTGCAAACCTAATGGAAACACCATAGGTTAACTTTCCACATGATTACGAGAAGTTTGGAAGTTGTTTCATGGCTGTACACATCAACACAAAAAAGTTGTTATCTCAGTGCATGCAATGCTTAGACAATACAAATAGTATACATTTCAGTTTTTCACCAAAGCACTTACTACAAACCTAATGGAATCACCTTAGGTTAACTTCCCAAATAATTCTGAGATGTCTGAAAGTTGTTTCAAACCTGTGCACAGAAAGACAAAAAAGTTGATTCTCAGTGAATAGAATGCTTTGACATAAAAGTAGTTTCCATTTCAATTGTACTCAAAAGTTCTGACTGCAAACCTAATGGTAACACTTTAGATTAACTTTCCACATGATTATGAGTAGTTTGAAAGTTGCTTCATGGCTGTACACATCTACACAAAAAAGTTGCTATCTCAGTGCATGCAATGCTTGGACAATACAAGTAGTATACATTTCAATTTTACACCAAAGCACTTACTACAAACCTAATGGAAACACTGTAGGTTAACTTCCCACATGATTCTGAGATGTCTGAAAGTTGTATCATACCTGTGCACATAAAGACAAAAAAGTTGATTTCTCAGTGAATAGAATGCTTTGACATAAATGTAGTTTCCATTTCAATTGTACTCAAAAGTCCTGACTGCAAACCTAATGGAAACACCATAGGTTAACTTTCCACATGATTATGAGAAGTTTGAAAGTTGTTTAATGGCTGTACACATCTACACAAAAAAGTTGTTATCTCAGTGCATGCAATGCTTAGAAAATACAAATAAAATACATTTGAATTTTACACCAAAGCACTTACTGCAAACCTAATGGAAACACTTTAGGTTAACTTCCCACATGATTCTGAGATCTCTGAAAGTTGTTTCATTCCTGTGCACATAAAGACAAAAAAGTTGATTTCTCAGTGAATAGAATGCTTTGACATAAATGTAGTTTCCATTTCAATTATACTCAAAAGTCCTGACTGCAAACCTAATGGAAACACCATAGGTTAACTTTCCACATGATTACGAGAAGTTTGGAAGTTGTTTCATGGCTGTACACATCAACACAAAAAAGTTGTTATCTCAGTGCATGCAATGCTTAGACAATACAAATAGTATACATTTCAGTTTTTCACCAAAGCACTTACTACAAACCTAATGGAATCACCTTAGGTTAACTTCCCAAATAATTCTGAGATGTCTGAAAGTTGTTTCAAACCTGTGCACATAAAGACAAAAAAGTTGATTCTCAGTGAATAGAATGCTTTGACATAAAAGTAGTTTCCATTTCAATTGTACTCAAAAGTTCTGACTGCAAACCTAATGGTAACACTTTAGATTAACTTTCCACATGATTATGAGTAGTTTGAAAGTTGTTTCATGGCTGTACACATCTACACAAAAAAGTTGCTATCTCAGTGCATGCAATGCTTAGACAATACAAGTAGTATACATTTCAATTTTACACCAAAGCACTTACTACAAACCTAATGGAAACACTGTAGGTTAACTTCCCACATGATTCTGAGATGTCTGAAAGTTGTATCATACCTGTGCACATAAAGACAAAAAAGTTGATTTCTCAGTGAATAGAATGCTTTGACATAAATGTAGTTTCCATTTCAATTGTACTCAAAAGTCCTGACTGCAAACCTAATGGAAACACCATAGGTTAACTTTCCACATGATTATGAGAAGTTTGAAAGTTGTTTAATGGCTGTACACATCTACACAAAAAAGTTGTTATCTCAGTGCATGCAATGCTTAGAAAATACAAATAAAATACATTTGAATTTTACACCAAAGCACTTACTGCAAACCTAATGGAAACACTTTAGGTTAACTTCCCACATGATTCTGAGATCTCTGAAAGTTGTTTCATTCCTGTGCACATAAAGACAAAAAAGTTGATTTCTCAGTGAATAGAATGCTTTGACATAAATGTAGTTTCCATTTCAATTGTACTCAAAAGTCCTGACTGCAAACTGAATGGAAACACGTTAGGTTAAGTTTCCACATGATTATCAGTAGTTTGAAAGTTGTTTCTTGGCTGTACACATCAACACAAAAAAGTTGCTATCTCAGTGCATGCAATGCTTAGACAATACCAGTAGTATACATTTCAATTTTACACGAAAGCACTTACTACAAACCTAATGGAAACACTGTAGGTTAACTTCCCACATGATTCTGAGATGTCTGAAAGTTGTTTCATACCTGTGCACATAAAGACAAAAAAGTTGATTTCTCAGTGAATAGAATGCTTTGACATAAATGTAGTTTCCATTTCAATTGTACTCAAAAGTCCTGACTGCAAACCTAATGGAAACACCATAGGTTGACTTTCCACATGATTACGAGAAGTTTGAAAGTTGTTTCATGGCTGTACACATCAACACAAAAAAGTTGTTATCTCAGTGCATGCAATGCTTAGACAATACAAATAGTATACATTTCAGTTTTTCACCAAAGCACTTACTACAAACCTAATGGAATCACCTTAGGTTAACTTCCCACATAATTCTGAGATGTCTGAAAGTTGTTTCATTCCTGTACACATAAAGACAAAAAAGTTGATTTCTCAGTGAATAGAATGCTTTGACATAAATGTAGTTTCCATTTCAATTGTACTCAAAAGTCCTGACTGCAAACCTAATGGAAACACTTTAGGTTAACTTTCCACATGATTATGAGTAGTTTGAAAGTTGTTTCATGGCTGTACACATCTACACAAAAAAGTTGCTATCTCAGTGCATGCAATGCTTGGACAATACAAATAGTATACATTTCAAATTTACACCAAAGCTCTTACTACAAACCTAATGGAAACACTTTAGGTTAACTTCCCACATGATTCTGAGATGTCTGAAAGTTGTTTCATACCTGTGCACATAAAGACAAAAAAGTTGATTTCTCAGTGAATAGAATGCTTTGACATAAAAGTAGTTTCCATTTCAATTGTACTCAAAAGTCCTGACTGCAAACCTAATGGAAACACCATAGGTTAACTTTCCACATGATTATGAGAAGTTTGAAAGTTGTTTCATGGCTGTACACATCAACACAAAAAAGTTGTTATCTCAGCGCATGCAATGCTTAGACAATACAAATAGCATACATTTCAATTTTACACCAAAGCACTTACTGCAAACCTAATGGAAACACTTTAGGTTAACTTCCCACATGATTCTGAGATGTCTGAAAGTTGTTTCATACCTGTGCACATAAAGACAAAAAAGTTGATTTCTCAGTGAATAGAATGCTTTGACATAAATGTAGTTTCCATTTCAATTGTACTCAAAAGTCCTGACTGCAAACCTAATGGAAACACCATAGGTTAACTTTCCACATGATTATGAGAAGTTTGAAAGTTGTTTAATGGCTGTACACATCTGCACAAAAAAGTTGTTATCTCAGTGCATGCAATGCTTAGAAAATACAAATAAAATACATTTGAATTTTACACCAAAGCACTTACTGCAAACCTAATGGAAACACTTTAGGTTAACTTCCCACATGATTCTGAGATCTCTGAAAGTTGTTTCATTCCTGTGCACATAAAGACAAAAAAGTTGATTTCTCAGTGAATAGAATGCTTTGACATAAATGTAGTTTCCATTTCAATTGTACTCAAAAGTCCTGACTGCAAACTGAATGGAAACACGTTAGGTTAAGTTTCCACATGATTATCAGTAGTTTGAAAGTTGTTTCTTGGCTGTACACATCAACACAAAAAAGTTGCTATCTCAGTGCATGCAATGCTTAGACAATACCAGTAGTATACATTTCAATTTTACACGAAAGCACTTACTACAAACCTAATGGAAACACTGTAGGTTAACTTCCCACATGATTCTGAGATGTCTGAAAGTTGTTTCATACCTGTGCACATAAAGACAAAAAAGTTGATTTCTCAGTGAATAGAATGCTTTGACATAAATGTAGTTTCCATTTCAATTGTACTCAAAAGTCCTGACTGCAAACCTAATGGAAACACCATAGGTTAACTTTCCACATGATTACGAGAAGTTTGAAAGTTGTTTCATGGCTGTACACATCAACACAAAAAAGTTGTTATCTCAGTGCATGCAATGCTTAGACAATACAAATAGTATACATTTCAGTTTTTCACCAAAGCACTTACTACAAACCTAATGGAATCACCTTAGGTTAACTTCCCACATAATTCTGAGATGTCTGAAAGTTGTTTCATTCCTGTACACATAAAGACAAAAAAGTTGATTTCTCAGTGAATAGAATGCTTTGACATAAATGTAGTTTCCATTTCAATTGTACTCAAAAGTCCTGACTGCAAACCTAATGGAAACACTTTAGGTTAACTTTCCACATGATTATGAGTAGTTTGAAAGTTGTTTCATGGCTGTACACATCTACACAAAAAAGTTGCTATCTCAGTGCATGCAATGCTTGGACAATACAAATAGTATACATTTCAAATTTACACCAAAGCTCTTACTACAAACCTAATGGAAACACTTTAGGTTAACTTCCCACATGATTCTGAGATGTCTGAAAGTTGTTTCATACCTGTGCACATAAAGACAAAAAAGTTGATTTCTCAGTGAATAGAATGCTTTGACATAAAAGTAGTTTCCATTTCAATTGTACTCAAAAGTCCTGACTGCAAACCTAATGGAAACACCATAGGTTAACTTTCCACATGATTATGAGAAGTTTGAAAGTTGTTTCATGGCTGTACACATCAACACAAAAAAGTTGTTATCTCAGCGCATGCAATGCTTAGACAATACAAATAGCATACATTTCAATTTTACACCAAAGCACTTACTGCAAACCTAATGGAAACACTTTAGGTTAACTTCCCACATGATTCTGAGATGTCTGAAAGTTGTTTCATACCTGTGCACATAAAGACAAAAAAGTTGATTTCTCAGTGAATAGAATGCTTTGACATAAATGTAGTTTCCATTTCAATTGTACTCAAAAGTCCTGACTGCAAACCTACTGGAAACACCATAGGTTAACTTTCCACATGATTATGAGAAGTTTGAAAGTTGTTTCATGGCTGTACACATCAACACAAAAAAGTTGTTATCTCAGCGCATGCAATGCTTAGACAATACAAATAGCATACATTTCAATTTTACACCAAAGCACTTACTGCAAACCTAATGGAAACACTTTAGGTTAACTTCCCACATGATTCTGAGATCTCTGAAAGTTGTTTCATACCTGTGCACATAAAGACAAAAAAGTTGATTTCTCAGTGAATAGAATGCTTTGACATAAATGTAGTTTCCATTTCAATTGTACTCAAAAATCCTGACTGCAAACCTAATGGAAACACCATAGGTTAACTTTCCACATGATTACGAGAAGTTTGGAAGTTGTTTCATGGCTGTACACATCAACACAAAAAAGTTGTTATCTCAGTGCATGCAATGCTTAGACAATACAAATAGTATACATTTCAGTTTTTCACCAAAGCACTTACTACAAACCTAATGGAATCACCTTAGGTTAACTTCCCAAATAATTCTGAGATGTCTGAAAGTTGTTTCAAACCTGTGCACAGAAAGACAAAAAAGTTGATTCTCAGTGAATAGAATGCTTTGACATAAAAGTAGTTTCCATTTCAATTGTACTCAAAAGTTCTGACTGCAAACCTAATGGTAACACTTTAGATTAACTTTCCACATGATTATGAGTAGTTTGAAAGTTGCTTCATGGCTGTACACATCTACACAAAAAAGTTGCTATCTCAGTGCATGCAATGCTTGGACAATACAAGTAGTATACATTTCAATTTTACACCAAAGCACTTACTACAAACCTAATGGAAACACTGTAGGTTAACTTCCCACATGATTCTGAGATGTCTGAAAGTTGTATCATACCTGTGCACATAAAGACAAAAAAGTTGATTTCTCAGTGAATAGAATGCTTTGACATAAATGTAGTTTCCATTTCAATTGTACTCAAAAGTCCTGACTGCAAACCTAATGGAAACACCATAGGTTAACTTTCCACATGATTATGAGAAGTTTGAAAGTTGTTTAATGGCTGTACACATCTACACAAAAAAGTTGTTATCTCAGTGCATGCAATGCTTAGAAAATACAAATAAAATACATTTGAATTTTACACCAAAGCACTTACTGCAAACCTAATGGAAACACTTTAGGTTAACTTCCCACATGATTCTGAGATCTCTGAAAGTTGTTTCATTCCTGTGCACATAAAGACAAAAAAGTTGATTTCTCAGTGAATAGAATGCTTTGACATAAATGTAGTTTCCATTTCAATTATACTCAAAAGTCCTGACTGCAAACCTAATGGAAACACCATAGGTTAACTTTCCACATGATTACGAGAAGTTTGGAAGTTGTTTCATGGCTGTACACATCAACACAAAAAAGTTGTTATCTCAGTGCATGCAATGCTTAGACAATACAAATAGTATACATTTCAGTTTTTCACCAAAGCACTTACTACAAACCTAATGGAATCACCTTAGGTTAACTTCCCAAATAATTCTGAGATGTCTGAAAGTTGTTTCAAACCTGTGCACATAAAGACAAAAAAGTTGATTCTCAGTGAATAGAATGCTTTGACATAAAAGTAGTTTCCATTTCAATTGTACTCAAAAGTTCTGACTGCAAACCTAATGGTAACACTTTAGATTAACTTTCCACATG
The DNA here is from genome assembly GCF_030028105.1 of Mobula birostris. Classification (NCBI taxonomy): domain Eukaryota; kingdom Metazoa; phylum Chordata; class Chondrichthyes; order Myliobatiformes; family Myliobatidae; genus Mobula; species Mobula birostris. Next base: position 140,134 of record NW_027278499.1, read on the forward strand.
ATTATGAGTAGTTTGAAAGTTGTTTCATGGCTGTACACATCTACACAAAAAAGTTGCTATCTCAGTGCATGCAATGCTTAGACAATACAAGTAGTATACATTTCAATTTTACACCAAAGCACTTACTACAAACCTAATGGAAACACTGTAGATTAACTTCCCACATGATTCTGAGATGTCTGAAAGTTGTATCATACCTGTGCACATAAAGACAAAAAAGTTGATTTCTCAGTGAATAGAATGCTTTGACATAAATGTAGTTTCCATTTCAATTGTACTCAAAAGTCCTGACTGCAAACCTAATGGAAACACCATAGGTTAACTTTCCACATGATTATGAGAAGTTTGAAAGTTGTTTAATGGCTGTACACATCTACACAAAAAAGTTGTTATCTCAGTGCATGCAATGCTTAGAAAATACAAATAAAATACATTTGAATTTTACACCAAAGCACTTACTGCAAACCTAATGGAAACACTTTAGGTTAACTTCCCACATGATTCTGAGATCTCTGAAAGTTGTTTCATTCCTGTGCACATAAAGACAAAAAAGTTGATTTCTCAGTGAATAGAATGCTTTGACATAAATGTAGTTTCCATTTCAATTGTACTCAAAAGTCCTGACTGCAAACTGAATGGAAACACGTTAGGTTAAGTTTCCACATGATTATCAGTAGTTTGAAAGTTGTTTCTTGGCTGTACACATCAACACAAAAAAGTTGCTATCTCAGTGCATGCAATGCTTAGACAATACCAGTAGTATACATTTCAATTTTACACGAAAGCACTTACTACAAACCTAATGGAAACACTGTAGGTTAACTTCCCACATGATTCTGAGATGTCTGAAAGTTGTTTCATACCTGTGCACATAAAGACAAAAAAGTTGATTTCTCAGTGAATAGAATGCTTTGACATAAATGTAGTTTCCATTTCAATTGTACTCAAAAGTCCTGACTGCAAACCTAATGGAAACACCATAGGTTAACTTTCCACATGATTACGAGAAGTTTGAAAGTTGTTTCATGGCTGTACACATCAACACAAAAAAGTTGTTATCTCAGTGCATGCAATGCTTAGACAATACAAATAGTATACATTTCAGTTTTTCACCAAAGCACTTACTACAAACCTAATGGAATCACCTTAGGTTAACTTCCCACATAATTCTGAGATGTCTGAAAGTTGTTTCATTCCTGTACACATAAAGACAAAAAAGTTGATTTCTCAGTGAATAGAATGCTTTGACATAAATGTAGTTTCCATTTCAATTGTACTCAAAAGTCCTGACTGCAAACCTAATGGAAACACTTTAGGTTAACTTTCCACATGATTATGAGTAGTTTGAAAGTTGTTTCATGGCTGTACACATCTACACAAAAAAGTTGCTATCTCAGTGCATGCAATGCTTGGACAATACAAATAGTATACATTTCAAATTTACACCAAAGCTCTTACTACAAACCTAATGGAAACACTTTAGGTTAACTTCCCACATGATTCTGAGATGTCTGAAAGTTGTTTCATACCTGTGCACATAAAGACAAAAAAGTTGATTTCTCAGTGAATAGAATGCTTTGACATAAAAGTAGTTTCCATTTCAATTGTACTCAAAAGTCCTGACTGCAAACCTAATGGAAACACCATAGGTTAACTTTCCACATGATTATGAGAAGTTTGAAAGTTGTTTCATGGCTGTACACATCAACACAAAAAAGTTGTTATCTCAGCGCATGCAATGCTTAGACAATACAAATAGCATACATTTCAATTTTACACCAAAGCACTTACTGCAAACCTAATGGAAACACTTTAGGTTAACTTCCCACATGATTCTGAGATGTCTGAAAGTTGTTTCATACCTGTGCACATAAAGACAAAAAAGTTGATTTCTCAGTGAATAGAATGCTTTGACATAAATGTAGTTTCCATTTCAATTGTACTCAAAAGTCCTGACTGCAAACCTAATGGAAACACCATAGGTTAACTTTCCACATGATTATGAGAAGTTTGAAAGTTGTTTAATGGCTGTACACATCTGCACAAAAAAGTTGTTATCTCAGTGCATGCAATGCTTAGAAAATACAAATAAAATACATTTGAATTTTACACCAAAGCACTTACTGCAAACCTAATGGAAACACTTTAGGTTAACTTCCCACATGATTCTGAGATCTCTGAAAGTTGTTTCATTCCTGTGCACATAAAGACAAAAAAGTTGATTTCTCAGTGAATAGAATGCTTTGACATAAATGTAGTTTCCATTTCAATTCTACTCAAAAGTCCTGACTGCAAACTGAATGGAAACACGTTAGGTTAAGTTTCCACATGATTATCAGTAGTTTGAAAGTTGTTTCTTGGCTGTACACATCAACACAAAAAAGTTGCTATCTCAGTGCATGCAATGCTTAGACAATACCAGTAGTATACATTTCAATTTTACACGAAAGCACTTACTACAAACCTAATGGAAACACTGTAGGTTAACTTCCCACATGATTCTGAGATGTCTGAAAGTTGTTTCATACCTGTGCACATAAAGACAAAAAAGTTGATTTCTCAGTGAATAGAATGCTTTGACATAAATGTAGTTTCCATTTCAATTGTACTCAAAAGTCCTGACTGCAAACCTAATGGAAACACCATAGGTTAACTTTCCACATGATTACGAGAAGTTTGAAAGTTGTTTCATGGCTGTACACATCAACACAAAAAAGTTGTTATCTCAGTGCATGCAATGCTTAGACAATACAAATAGTATACATTTCAGTTTTTCACCAAAGCACTTACTACAAACCTAATGGAATCACCTTAGGTTAACTTCCCACATAATTCTGAGATGTCTGAAAGTTGTTTCATTCCTGTACACATAAAGACAAAAAAGTTGATTTCTCAGTGAATAGAATGCTTTGACATAAATGTAGTTTCCATTTCAATTGTACTCAAAAGTCCTGACTGCAAACCTAATGGAAACACTTTAGGTTAACTTTCCACATGATTATGAGTAGTTTGAAAGTTGTTTCATGGCTGTACACATCTACACAAAAAAGTTGCTAGCTCAGTGCATGCAATGCTTGGACAATACAAATAGTATACATTTCAAATTTACACCAAAGCTCTTACTACAAACCTAATGGAAACACTTTAGGTTAACTTCCCACATGATTCTGAGATGTCTGAAAGTTGTTTCATACCTGTGCACATAAAGACAAAAAAGTTGATTTCTCAGTGAATAGAATGCTTTGACATAAAAGTAGTTTCCATTTCAATTGTACTCAAAAGTCCTGACTGCAAACCTAATGGAAACACCATAGGTTAACTTTCCACATGATTATGAGAAGTTTGAAAGTTGTTTCATGGCTGTACACATCAACACAAAAAAGTTGTTATCTCAGCGCATGCAATGCTTAGACAATACAAATAGCATACATTTCAATTTTACACCAAAGCACTTACTGCAAACCTAATGGAAACACTTTAGGTTAACTTCCCACATGATTCTGAGATGTCTGAAAGTTGTTTCATACCTGTGCACATAAAGACAAAAAAGTTGATTTCTCAGTGAATAGAATGCTTTGACATAAATGTAGTTTCCATTTCAATTGTACTCAAAAGTCCTGACTGCAAACCTACTGGAAACACCATAGGTTAACTTTCCACATGATTATGAGAAGTTTGAAAGTTGTTTCATGGCTGTACATATCAACACAAAAAAGTTGTTATCTCAGCGCATGCAATGCTTAGACAATACAAATAGCATACATTTCAATTTTACACCAAAGCACTTACTGCAAACCTAATGGAAACACTTTAGGTTAACTTCCCACATGATTCTGAGATGTCTGAAAGTTGTTTCATACCTGTGCACATAAAGACAAAAAAGTTGATTTCTCAGTGAATAGAATGCTTTGACATAAATGTAGTTTCCATTTCAATTGTACTCAAAAATCCTGACTGCAAACCTAATGGAAACACCATAGGTTAACTTTCCACATGATTACGAGAAGTTTGGAAGTTGTTTCATGGCTGTACACATCAACACAAAAAAGTTGTTATCTCAGTGCATGCAATGCTTAGACAATACAAATAGTATACATTTCAGTTTTTCACCAAAGCACTTACTACAAACCTAATGGAATCACCTTAGGTTAACTTCCCAAATAATTCTGAGATGTCTGAAAGTTGTTTCAAACCTGTGCACAGAAAGACAAAAAAGTTGATTCTCAGTGAATAGAATGCTTTGACATAAAAGTAGTTTCCATTTCAATTGTACTCAAAAGTTCTGACTGCAAACCTAATGGTAACACTTTAGATTAACTTTCCACATGATTATGAGTAGTTTGAAAGTTGTTTCATGGCTGTACACATCTACACAAAAAAGTTGCTATCTCAGTGCATGCAATGCTTAGACAATACAAGTAGTATACATTTCAATTTTACACCAAAGCACTTACTACAAACCTAATGGAAACACTGTAGGTTAACTTCCCACATGATTCTGAGATGTCTGAAAGTTGTATCATACCTGTGCACATAAAGACAAAAAAGTTGATTTCTCAGTGAATAGAATGCTTTGACATAAATGTAGTTTCCATTTCAATTGTACTCAAAAGTCCTGACTGCAAACCTAATGGAAACACCATAGGTTAACTTTCCACATGATTATGAGAAGTTTGAAAGTTGTTTAATGGCTGTACACATCTACACAAAAAAGTTGTTATCTCAGTGCATGCAATGCTTAGAAAATACAAATAAATTACATTTGAATTTTACACCAAAGCACTTACTGCAAACCTAATGGAAACACTTTAGGTTAACTTCCCACATGATTCTGAGATCTCTGAAAGTTGTTTCATTCCTGTGCACATAAAGACAAAAAAGTTGATTTCTCAGTGAATAGAATGCTTTGACATAAATGTAGTTTCCATTTCAATTATACTCAAAAGTCCTGACTGCAAACCTAATGGAAACACCATAGGTTAACTTTCCACATGATTACGAGAAGTTTGGAAGTTGTTTCATGGCTGTACACATCAACACAAAAAAGTTGTTATCTCAGTGCATGCAATGCTTAGACAATACAAATAGTATACATTTCAGTTTTTCACCAAAGCACTTACTACAAACCTAATGGAATCACCTTAGGTTAACTTCCCAAATAATTCTGAGATGTCTGAAAGTTGTTTCAAACCTGTGCACATAAAGACAAAAAAGTTGATTCTCAGTGAATAGAATGCTTTGACATAAAAGTAGTTTCCATTTCAATTGTACTCAAAAGTTCTGACTGCAAACCTAATGGTAACACTTTAGATTAACTTTCCACATGATTATGAGTAGTTTGAAAGTTGTTTCATGGCTGTACACATCTACACAAAAAAGTTGCTATCTCAGTGCATGCAATGCTTGGACAATACAAGTAGTATACATTTCAATTTTACACCAAAGCACTTACTACAAACCTAATGGAAACACTGTAGGTTAACTTCCCACATGATTCTGAGATGTCTGAAAGTTGTATCATACCTGTGCACATAAAGACAAAAAAGTTGATTTCTCAGTGAATAGAATGCTTTGACATAAATGTAGTTTCCATTTCAATTGTACTCAAAAGTCCTGACTGCAAACCTAATGGAAACACCATAGGTTAACTTTCCACATGATTATGAGAAGTTTGAAAGTTGTTTAATGGCTGTACACATCTACACAAAAAAGTTGTTATCTCAGTCCATGCAATGCTTAGAAAATACAAATAAAATTCATTTGAATTTTACACCAAAGCACTTACTGCAAACCTAATGGAAACACTTTAGGTTAACTTCCCACATGATTCTGAGATCTCTGAAAGTTGTTTCATTCCTGTGCACATAAAGACAAAAAAGTTGATTTCTCAGTGAATAGAATGCTTTGACATAAATGTAGTTTCCATTTCAATTATACTCAAAAGTCCTGACTGCAAACCTAATGGAAACACCATAGGTTAACTTTCCACATGATTACGAGAAGTTTGGAAGTTGTTTCATGGCTGTACACATCAACACAAAAAAGTTGTTATCTCAGTGCATGCAATGCTTAGACAATACAAATAGTATACATTTCAGTTTTTCACCAAAGCACTTACTACAAACCTAATGGAAACACTGTAGGTTAACTTCCCACATGATTCTGAGATGTCTGAAAGTTGTATCATACCTGTGCACATAAAGACAAAAAAGTTGATTTCTCAGTGAATAGAATGCTTTGACATAAATGTAGTTTCCATTTCAATTGTACTCAAAAGTCCTGACTGCAAACCTAATGGAAACACCATAGGTTAACTTTCCACATGATTATGAGAAGTTTGAAAGTTGTTTAATGGCTGTACACATCTACACAAAAAAGTTGTTATCTCAGTGCATGCAATGCTTAGAAAATACAAATAAAATACATTTGAATTTTACACCAAAGCACTTACTGCAAACCTAATGGAAACACTTTAGGTTAACTTCCCACATGATTCTGAGATCTCTGAAAGTTGTTTCATTCCTGTGCACATAAAGACAAAAAAGTTGATTTCTCAGTGAATAGAATGCTTTGACATAAATGTAGTTTCCATTTCAATTGTACTCAAAAGTCCTGACTGCAAACTGAATGGAAACACGTTAGGTTAAGTTTCCACATGATTATCAGTAGTTTGAAAGTTGTTTCTTGGCTGTACACATCAACACAAAAAAGTTGCTATCTCAGTGCATGCAATGCTTAGACAATACCAGTAGTATACATTTCAATTTTACACGAAAGCACTTACTACAAACCTAATGGAAACACTGTAGGTTAACTTCCCACATGATTCTGAGATGTCTGAAAGTTGTTTCATACCTGTGCACATAAAGACAAAAAAGTTGATTTCTCAGTGAATAGAATGCTTTGACATAAATGTAGTTTCCATTTCAATTGTACTCAAAAGTCCTGACTGCAAACCTAATGGAAACACCATAGGTTAACTTTCCACATGATTACGAGAAGTTTGAAAGTTGTTTCATGGCTGTACACATCAACACAAAAAAGTTGTTATCTCAGTGCATGCAATGCTTAGACAATACAAATAGTATACATTTCAGTTTTTCACCAAAGCACTTACTACAAACCTAATGGAATCACCTTAGGTTAACTTCCCACATAATTCTGAGATGTCTGAAAGTTGTTTCATTCCTGTACACATAAAGACAAAAAAGTTGATTTCTCAGTGAATAGAATGCTTTGACATAAATGTAGTTTCCATTTCAATTGTACTCAAAAGTCCTGACTGCAAACCTAATGGAAACACTTTAGGTTAACTTTCCACATGATTATGAGTAGTTTGAAAGTTGTTTCATGGCTGTACACATCTACACAAAAAAGTTGCTATCTCAGTGCATGCAATGCTTGGACAATACAAATAGTATACATTTCAAATTTACACCAAAGCTCTTACTACAAACCTAATGGAAACACTTTAGGTTAACTTCCCACATGATTCTGAGATGTCTGAAAGTTGTTTCATACCTGTGCACATAAAGACAAAAAAGTTGATTTCTCAGTGAATAGAATGCTTTGACATAAATGTAGTTTCCATTTCAATTGTACTCAAAAGTCCTGACTGCAAACCTAATGGAAACACCATAGGTTAACTTTCCACATGATTATGAGAAGTTTGAAAGTTGTTTAATGGCTGTACACATCTACACAAAAAAGTTGTTATCTCAGTGCATGCAATGCTTAGAAAATACAAATAAAATACATTTGAATTTTACACCAAAGCACTTACTGCAAACCTAATGGAAACACTTTAGGTTAACTTCCCACATGATTCTGAGATCTCTGAAAGTTGTTTCATTCCTGTGCACATAAAGACAAAAAAGTTGATTTCTCAGTGAATAGAATGCTTTGACATAAATGTAGTTTCCATTTCAATTGTACTCAAAAGTCCTGACTGCAAACTGAATGGAAACACGTTAGGTTAAGTTTCCACATGATTATCAGTAGTTTGAAAGTTGTTTCTTGGCTGTACACATCAACACAAAAAAGTTGCTATCTCAGTGCATGCAATGCTTAGACAATACCAGTAGTATACATTTCAATTTTACACGAAAGCACTTACTACAAACCTAATGGAAACACTGTAGGTTAACTTCCCACATGATTCTGAGATGTCTGAAAGTTGTTTCATACCTGTGCACATAAAGACAAAAAAGTTGATTTCTCAGTGAATAGAATGCTTTGACATAAATGTAGTTTCCATTTCAATTGTACTCAAAAGTCCTGACTGCAAACCTAATGGAAACACCATAGGTTAACTTTCCACATGATTACGAGAAGTTTGAAAGTTGTTTCATGGCTGTACACATCAACACAAAAAAGTTGTTATCTCAGTGCATGCAATGCTTAGACAATACAAATAGTATACATTTCAGTTTTTCACCAAAGCACTTACTACAAACCTAATGGAATCACCTTAGGTTAACTTCCCACATAATTCTGAGATGTCTGAAAGTTGTTTCATTCCTGTACACATAAAGACAAAAAAGTTGATTTCTCAGTGAATAGAATGCTTTGACATAAATGTAGTTTCCATTTCAATTGTACTCAAAAGTCCTGACTGCAAACCTAATGGAAACACTTTAGGTTAACTTTCCACATGATTATGAGTAGTTTGAAAGTTGTTTCATGGCTGTACACATCTACACAAAAAAGTTGCTATCTCAGTGCATGCAATGCTTGGACAATACAAATAGTATACATTTCAAATTTACACCAAAGCTCTTACTACAAACCTAATGGAAACACTTTAGGTTAACTTCCCACATGATTCTGAGATGTCTGAAAGTTGTTTCATACCTGTGCACATAAAGACAAAAAAGTTGATTTCTCAGTGAATAGAATGCTTTGACATAAAAGTAGTTTCCATTTCAATTGTACTCAAAAGTCCTGACTGCAAACCTAATGGAAACACCATAGGTTAACTTTCCACATGATTATGAGAAGTTTGAAAGTTGTTTCATGGCTGTACACATCAACACAAAAAAGTTGTTATCTCAGCGCATGCAATGCTTAGACAATACAAATAGCATACATTTCAATTTTACACCAAAGCACTTACTGCAAACCTAATGGAAACACTTTAGGTTAACTTCCCACATGATTCTGAGATGTCTGAAAGTTGTTTCATACCTGTGCACATAAAGACAAAAAAGTTGATTTCTCAGTGAATAGAATGCTTTGACATAAATGTAGTTTCCATTTCAATTGTACTCAAAAGTCCTGACTGCAAACCTACTGGAAACACCATAGGTTAACTTTCCACATGATTATGAGAAGTTTGAAAGTTGTTTCATGGCTGTACACATCAACACAAAAAAGTTGTTATCTCAGCGCATGCAATGCTTAGACAATACAAATAGCATACATTTCAATTTTACACCAAAGCACTTACTGCAAACCTAATGGAAACACTTTAGGTTAACTTCCCACATGATTCTGAGATGTCTGAAAGTTGTTTCATACCTGTGCACATAAAGACAAAAAAGTTGATTTCTCAGTGAATAGAATGCTTTGACATAAATGTAGTTTCCATTTCAATTGTACTCAAAAATCCTGACTGCAAACCTAATGGAAACACCATAGGTTAACTTTCCACATGATTACGAGAAGTTTGGAAGTTGTTTCATGGCTGTACACATCAACACAAAAAAGTTGTTATCTCAGTGCATGCAATGCTTAGACAATACAAATAGTATACATTTCAGTTTTTCACCAAAGCACTTACTACAAACCTAATGGAATCACCTTAGGTTAACTTCCCAAATAATTCTGAGATGTCTGAAAGTTGTTTCAAACCTGTGCACAGAAAGACAAAAAAGTTGATTCTCAGTGAATAGAATGCTTTGACATAAAAGTAGTTTCCATTTCAATTGTACTCAAAAGTTCTGACTGCAAACCTAATGGTAACACTTTAGATTAACTTTCCACATGATTATGAGTAGTTTGAAAGTTGTTTCATGGCTGTACACATCTACACAAAAAAGTTGCTATCTCAGTGCATGCAATGCTTAGACAATACAAGTAGTATACATTTCAATTTTACACCAAAGCACTTACTACAAACCTAATGGAAACACTGTAGGTTAACTTCCCACATGATTCTGAGATGTCTGAAAGTTGTATCATACCTGTGCACATAAAGACAAAAAAGTTGATTTCTCAGTGAATAGAATGCTTTGACATAAATGTAGTTTCCATTTCAATTGTACTCAAAAGTCCTGACTGCAAACCTAATGGAAACACCATAGGTTAACTTTCCACATGATTATGAGAAGTTTGAAAGTTGTTTAATGGCTGTACACATCTACACAAAAAAGTTGTTATCTCAGTGCATGCAATGCTTAGAAAATACAAATAAAATACATTTGAATTTTACACCAAAGCACTTACTGCAAACCTAATGGAAACACTTTAGGTTAACTTCCCACATGATTCTGAGATCTCTGAAAGTTGTTTCATTCCTGTGCACATAAAGACAAAAAAGTTGATTTCTCAGTGAATAGAATGCTTTGACATAAATGTAGTTTCCATTTCAATTATACTCAAAAGTCCTGACTGCAAACCTAATGGAAACACCATAGGTTAACTTTCCACATGATTACGAGAAGTTTGGAAGTTGTTTCATGGCTGTACACATCAACACAAAAAAGTTGTTATCTCAGTGCATGCAATGCTTAGACAATACAAATAGTATACATTTCAGTTTTTCACCAAAGCACTTACTACAAACCTAATGGAATCACCTTAGGTTAACTTCCCAAATAATTCTGAGATGTCTGAAAGTTGTTTCAAACCTGTGCACATAAAGACAAAAAAGTTGATTCTCAGTGAATAGAATGCTTTGACATAAAAGTAGTTTCCATTTCAATTGTACTCAAAAGTTCTGACTGCAAACCTAATGGTAACACTTTAGATTAACTTTCCACATGATTATGAGTAGTTTGAAAGTTGTTTCATGGCTGTACACATCTACACAAAAAAGTTGCTATCTCAGTGCATGCAATGCTTAGACAATACAAGTAGTATACATTTCAATTTTACACCAAAGCACTTACTACAAACCTAATGGAAACACTGTAGGTTAACTTCCCACATGATTCTGAGATGTCTGAAAGTTGTATCATACCTGTGCACATAAAGACAAAAAAGTTGATTTCTTAGTGAATAGAATGCTTTGACATAAATGTAGTTTCCATTTCAATTGTACTCAAAAGTCCTGACTGCAAACCTAATGGAAACACCATAGGTTAACTTTCCACATGATTATGAGAAGTTTGAAAGTTTTTTAATGGCTGTACACATCTACACAAAAAAGTTGTTATCTCAGTGCATGCAATGCTTAGAAAATACAAATAAAATACATTTGAATTTTACACCAAAGCACTTACTGCAAACCTAATGGAAACACTTTAGGTTAACTTCCCACATGATTCTGAGATCTCTGAAAGTTGTTTCATTCCTGTGCACATAAAGACAAAAAAGTTGATTTCTCAGTGAATAGAATGCTTTGACATAAATGTAGTTTCCATTTCAATTGTACTCAAAAGTCCTGACTGCAAACTGAATGGAAACACGTTAGGTTAAGTTTCCACATGATTATCAGTAGTTTGAAAGTTGTTTCTTGGCTGTACACATCAACACAAAAAAGTTGTTATCTCAGTGCATGCAATGCTTAGACAATACAAATAGTATACATTTCAGTTTTTCACCAAAGCACTTACTACAAACCTAATGGAATCACCTTAGGTTAACTTCCCACATAATTCTGAGATGTCTGAAAGTTGTTTCATTCCTGTACACATAAAGACAAAAAAGTTGATTTCTCAGTGAATAGAATGCTTTGACATAAATGTAGTTTCCATTTCAATTGTACTCAAAAGTCCTGACTGCAAACCTAATGGAAACACTTTAGGTTAACTTTCCACATGATTATGAGTAGTTTGAAAGTTGTTTCATGGCTGTACACATCTACACAAAAAAGTTGCTATCTCAGTGCATGCAATGCTTGGACAATACAAATAGTATACATTTCAAATTTACACCAAAGCTCTTACTACAAACCTAATGGAAACACTTTAGGTTAACTTCCCACATGATTCTGAGATGTCTGAAAGTTGTTTCATACCTGTGCACATAAAGACAAAAAAGTTGATTTCTCAGTGAATAGAATGCTTTGACATAAAAGTAGTTTCCATTTCAATTGTACTCAAAAGTCCTGACTGCAAACCTAATGGAAACACCATAGGTTAACTTTCCACATGATTATGAGAAGTTTGAAAGTTGTTTCATGGCTGTACACATCAACACAAAAAAGTTGTTATCTCAGTGCATGCAATGCTTAGACAATACAAATAGCATACATTTCAATTTTACACCAAAGCACTTACTGCAAACCTAATGGAAACACTTTAGGTTAACTTCCCACATGATTCTGAGATGTCTGAAAGTTGTTTCATACCTGTGCACATAAAGACAAAAAAGTTGATTTCTCAGTGAATAGAATGCTTTGACATAAATGTAGTTTCCATTTCAATTGTACTCAAAAGTCCTGACTGCAAACCTACTGGAAACACCATAGGTTAACTTTCCACATGATTATGAGAAGTTTGAAAGTTGTTTCATGGCTGTACACATCAACACAAAAAAGTTGTTATCTCAGCGCATGCAATGCTTAGACAATACAAATAGCATACATTTCAATTTTACACCAAAGCACTTACTGCAAACCTAATGGAAACACTTTAGGTTAACTTCCCACATGATTCTGAGATGTCTGAAAGTTGTTTCATACCTGTGCACATAAAGACAAAAAAGTTGATTTCTCAGTGAATAGAATGCTTTGACATAAATGTAGTTTCCATTTCAATTGTACTCAAAAGTCCTGACTGCAAACCTAATGGAAACACCATAGGTTAACTTTCCACATGATTATGAGAAGTTTGAAAGTTGTTTCATGGCTGTACACATCAACACAAAAAAGTTGTTATCTCAGTGCATGCAATGCTTAGACAATACAAATAGCATACATTTCAATTTTACACCAAAGCACTTACTGCAAACCTAATGGAAACACTTTAGGTTAACTTCCCACATGATTCTGAGATGTCTGAAAGTTGTTTCATACCTGTGCACATAAAGACAAAAAAGTTGATTTCTCAGTGAATAGAATGCTTTGACATAAATGTAGTTTCCATTTCAATTGTACTCAAAAGTCCTGACTGCAAACCTACTGGAAACACCATAGGTTAACTTTCCACATGATTATGAGAAGTTTGAAAGTTGTTTCATGGCTGTACACATCAACACAAAAAAGTTGTTATCTCAGCGCATGCAATGCTTAGACAATACAAATAGCATACATTTCAATTTTACACCAAAGCACTTACTGCAAACCTAATGGAAACACTTTAGGTTAACTTCCCACATGATTCTGAGATGTCTGAAAGTTGTTTCATACCTGTGCACATAAAGACAAAAAAGTTGATTTCTCAGTGAATAGAATGCTTTGACATAAATGTAGTTTCCATTTCAATTGTACTCAAAAATCCTGACTGCAAACCTAATGGAAACACCATAGGTTAACTTTCCACATGATTACGAGAAGTTTGGAAGTTGTTTCATGGCTGTACACATCAACACAAAAAAGTTGTTATCTCAGTGCATGCAATGCTTAGACAATACAAATAGTACACATTTCAGTTTTTCACCAAAGCACTTACTACAAACCTAATGGAATCACCTTAGGTTAACTTCCCAAATAATTCTGAGATGTCTGAAAGTTGTTTCAAACCTGTGCACATAAAGACAAAAAAGTTGATTCTCAGTGAATAGAATGCTTTGACATAAAAGTAGTTTCCATTTCAATTGTACTCAAAAGTTCTGACTGCAAACCTAATGGTAACACTTTAGATTAACTTTCCACATGATTATGAGTAGTTTGAAAGTTGTTTCATGGCTGTACACATCTACACAAAAAAGTTGCTATCTCAGTGCATGCAATGCTTAAACAATACAAGTAGTATACATTTCAATTTTACACCAAAGCACTTACTACAAACCTAATGGAAACACTGTAGGTTAACTTCCCACATGATTCTGAGATGTCTGAAAGTTGTATCATACCTGTGCACATAAAGACAAAAAAGTTGATTTCTCAGTGAATAGAATGCTTTGACATAAATGTAGTTTCCATTTCAATTGTACTCAAAAGTCCTGACTGCAAACCTAATGGAAACACCATAGGTTAACTTTCCACATGATTATGAGAAGTTTGAAAGTTGTTTAATGGCTGTACACATCTACACAAAAAAGTTGTTATCTCAGTGCATGCAATGCTTAGAAAATACAAATAAAATACATTTGAATTTTACACCAAAGCACTTACTGCAAACCTAATGGAAACACTTTAGGTTAACTTCCCACATGATTCTGAGATCTCTGAAAGTTGTTTCATTCCTGTGCACATAAAGACAAAAAAGTTGATTTCTCAGTGAATAGAATGCTTTGACATAAATGTAGTTTCCATTTCAATTGTACTCAAAAGTCCTGACTGCAAACTGAATGGAAACACGTTAGGTTAAGTTTCCACATGATTATCAGTAGTTTGAAAGTTGTTTCTTGGCTGTACACATCAACACAAAAAAGTTGCTATCTCAGTGCATGCAATGCTTAGACAATACCAGTAGTATACATTTCAATTTTACACGAAAGCACTTACTACAAACCTAATGGAAACACTGTAGGTTAACTTCCCACATGATTCTGAGATGTCTGAAAGTTGTTTCATACCTGTGCACATAAAGACAAAAAAGTTGATTTCTCAGTGAATAGAATGCTTTGACATAAATGTAGTTTCCATTTCAATTGTACTCAAAAGTCCTGACTGCAAACCTAATGGAAACACCATAGGTTAACTTTCCACATGATTACGAGAAGTTTGAAAGTTGTTTCATGGCTGTACACATCAACACAAAAAAGTTGTTATCTCAGTGCATGCAATGCTTAGACAATACAAATAGTATACATTTCAGTTTTTCACCAAAGCACTTACTACAAACCTAATGGAATCACCTTAGGTTAACTTCCCACATAATTCTGAGATGTCTGAAAGTTGTTTCATTCCTGTACACATAAAGACAAAAAAGTTGATTTCTCAGTGAATAGAATGCTTTGACATAAATGTAGTTTCCATTTCAATTGTACTCAAAAGTCCTGACTGCAAACCTAATGGAAACACTTTAGGTTAACTTTCCACATGATTATGAGTAGTTTGAAAGTTGTTTCATGGCTGTACACATCTACACAAAAAAGTTGCTATCTCAGTGCATGCAATGCTTGGACAATACAAATAGTATACATTTCAAATTTACACCAAAGCTCTTACTACAAACCTAATGGAAACACTTTAGGTTAACTTCCCACATGATTCTGAGATGTCTGAAAGTTGTTTCATACCTGTGCACATAAAGACAAAAAAGTTGATTTCTCAGTGAATAGAATGCTTTGACATAAAAGTAGTTTCCATTTCAATTGTACTCAAAAGTCCTGACTGCAAACCTAATGGAAACACCATAGGTTAACTTTCCACATGATTATGAGAAGTTTGAAAGTTGTTTCATGGCTGTACACATCAACACAAAAAAGTTGTTATCTCAGCGCATGCAATGCTTAGACAATACAAATAGCATACATTTCAATTTTACACCAAAGCACTTACTGCAAACCTAATGGAAACACTTTAGGTTAACTTCCCACATGATTCTGAGATGTCTGAAAGTTGTTTCATACCTGTGCACATAAAGACAAAAAAGTTGATTTCTCAGTGAATAGAATGCTTTGACATAAATGTAGTTTCCATTTCAATTGTACTCAAAAGTCCTGACTGCAAACCTACTGGAAACACCATAGGTTAACTTTCCACATGATTACGAGAAGTTTGAAAGTTGTTTCATGGCTGTACACATCAACACAAAAAAGTTGTTATCTCAGCGCATGCAATGCTTAGACAATACAAATAGCATACATTTCAATTTTACACCAAAGCACTTACTGCAAACCTAATGGAAACACTTTAGGTTAACTTCCCACATGATTCTGAGATGTCTGAAAGTTGTTTCATACCTGTGCACATAAAGACAAAAAAGTTGATTTCTCAGTGAATAGAATGCTTTGACATAAATGTAGTTTCCATTTCAATTGTACTCAAAAATCCTGACTGCAAACCTAATGGAAACACCATAGGTTAACTTTCCACATGATTACGAGAAGTTTGGAAGTTGTTTCATGGCTGTACACATCAACACAAAAAAGTTGTTATCTCAGTGCATGCAATGCTTAGACAATACAAATAGTATACATTTCAGTTTTTCACCAAAGCACTTACTACAAACCTAATGGAATCACCTTAGGTTAACTTCCCAAATAATTCTGAGATGTCTGAAAGTTGTTTCAAACCTGTGCACAGAAAGACAAAAAAGTTGATTCTCAGTGAATAGAATGCTTTGACATAAAAGTAGTTTCCATTTCAATTGTACTCAAAAGTTCTGACTGCAAACCTAATGGTAACACTTTAGATTAACTTTCCACATGATTATGAGTAGTTTGAAAGTTGTTTCATGGCTGTACACATCTACACAAAAAAGTTGCTATCTCAGTGCATGCAATGCTTAGACAATACAAGTAGTATACATTTCAATTTTACACCAAAGCACTTACTACAAACCTAATGGAAACACTGTAGGTTAACTTCCCACATGATTCTGAGATGTCTGAAAGTTGTATCATACCTGTGCACATAAAGACAAAAAAGTTGATTTCTCAGTGAATAGAATGCTTTGACATAAATGTAGTTTCCATTTCAATTGTACTCAAAAGTCCTGACTGCAAACCTAATGGAAACACCATAGGTTAACTTTCCACATGATTATGAGAAGTTTGAAAGTTGTTTAATGGCTGTACACATCTACACAAAAAAGTTGTTATCTCAGTGCATGCAATGCTTAGAAAATACAAATAAAATACATTTGAATTTTACACCAAAGCACTTACTGCAAACCTAATGGAAACACTTTAGGTTAACTTCCCACATGATTCTGAGATCTCTGAAAGTTGTTTCATTCCTGTGCACATAAAGACAAAAAAGTTGATTTCTCAGTGAATAGAATGCTTTGACATAAATGTAGTTTCCATTTCAATTATACTCAAAAGTCCTGACTGCAAACCTAATGGAAACACCATAGGTTAACTTTCCACATGATTACGAGAAGTTTGGAAGTTGTTTCATGGCTGTACACATCAACACAAAAAAGTTGTTATCTCAGTGCATGCAATGCTTAGACAATACAAATAGTATACATTTCAGTTTTTCACCAAAGCACTTACTACAAACCTAATGGAATCACCTTAGGTTAACTTCCCAAATAATTCTGAGATGTCTGAAAGTTGTTTCAAACCTGTGCACATAAAGACAAAAAAGTTGATTCTCAGTGAATAGAATGCTTTGACATAAAAGTAGTTTCCATTTCAATTGTACTCAAAAGTTCTGACTGCAAACCTAATGGTAACACTTTAGATTAACTTTCCACATGATTATGAGTAGTTTGAAAGTTGTTTCATGGCTGTACACATCTACACAAAAAAGTTGCTATCTCAGTGCATGCAATGCTTAGACAATACAAGTAGTATACATTTCAATTTTACACCAAAGCACTTACTACAAACCTAATGGAAACACTGTAGGTTAACTTCCCACATGATTCTGAGATGTCTGAAAGTTGTATCATACCTGTGCACATAAAGACAAAAAAGTTGATTTCTCAGTGAATAGAATGCTTTGACATAAATGTAGTTTCCATTTCAATTGTACTCAAAAGTCCTGACTGCAAACCTAATGGAAACACCATAGGTTAACTTTCCACATGATTATGAGAAGTTTGAAAGTTGTTTAATGGCTGTACACATCTACACAAAAAAGTTGTTATCTCAGTGCATGCAATGCTTAGAAAATACAAATAAAATACATTTGAATTTTACACCAAAGCACTTACTGCAAACCTAATGGAAACACTTTAGGTTAACTTCCCACATGATTCTGAGATCTCTGAAAGTTGTTTCATTCCTGTGCACATAAAGACAAAAAAGTTGATTTCTCAGTGAATAGAATGCTTTGACATAAATGTAGTTTCCATTTCAATTGTACTCAAAAGTCCTGACTGCAAACTGAATGGAAACACGTTAGGTTAAGTTTCCACATGATTATCAGTAGTTTGAAAGTTGTTTCTTGGCTGTACACATCAACACAAAAAAGTTGCTATCTCAGTGCATGCAATGCTTAGACAATACCAGTAGTATACATTTCAATTTTACACGAAAGCACTTACTACAAACCTAATGGAAACACTGTAGGTTAACTTCCCACATGATTCTGAGATGTCTGAAAGTTGTTTCATACCTGTGCACATAAAGACAAAAAAGTTGATTTCTCAGTGAATAGAATGCTTTGACATAAATGTAGTTTCCATTTCAATTGTACTCAAAAGTCCTGACTGCAAACCTAATGGAAACACCATAGGTTAACTTTCCACATGATTACGAGAAGTTTGAAAGTTGTTTCATGGCTGTACACATCAACACAAAAAAGTTGTTATCTCAGTGCATGCAATGCTTAGACAATACAAATAGTATACATTTCAGTTTTTCACCAAAGCACTTACTACAAACCTAATGGAATCACCTTAGGTTAACTTCCCACATAATTCTGAGATGTCTGAAAGTTGTTTCATTCCTGTACACATAAAGACAAAAAAGTTGATTTCTCAGTGAATAGAATGCTTTGACATAAATGTAGTTTCCATTTCAATTGTACTCAAAAGTCCTGACTGCAAACCTAATGGAAACACTTTAGGTTAACTTTCCACATGATTATGAGTAGTTTGAAAGTTGTTTCATGGCTGTACACATCTACACAAAAAAGTTGCTATCTCAGTGCATGCAATGCTTGGACAATACAAATAGTATACATTTCAAATTTACACCAAAGCTCTTACTACAAACCTAATGGAAACACTTTAGGTTAACTTCCCACATGATTCTGAGATGTCTGAAAGTTGTTTCATACCTGTGCACATAAAGACAAAAAAGTTGATTTCTCAGTGAATAGAATGCTTTGACATAAAAGTAGTTTCCATTTCAATTGTACTCAAAAGTCCTGACTGCAAACCTAATGGAAACACCATAGGTTAACTTTCCACATGATTATGAGAAGTTTGAAAGTTGTTTCATGGCTGTACACATCAACACAAAAAAGTTGTTATCTCAGCGCATGCAATGCTTAGACAATACAAATAGCATACATTTCAATTTTACACCAAAGCACTTACTGCAAACCTAATGGAAACACTTTAGGTTAACTTCCCACATGATTCTGAGATGTCTGAAAGTTGTTTCATACCTGTGCACATAAAGACAAAAAAGTTGATTTCTCAGTGAATAGAATGCTTTGACATAAATGTAGTTTCCATTTCAATTGTACTCAAAAGTCCTGACTGCAAACCTACTGGAAACACCATAGGTTAACTTTCCACATGATTATGAGAAGTTTGAAAGTTGTTTCATGGCTGTACACATCAACACAAAAAAGTTGTTATCTCAGCGCATGCAATGCTTAGACAATACAAATAGCATACATTTCAATTTTACACCAAAGCACTTACTGCAAACCTAATGGAAACACTTTAGGTTAACTTCCCACATGATTCTGAGATGTCTGAAAGTTGTTTCATACCTGTGCACATAAAGACAAAAAAGTTGATTTCTCAGTGAATAGAATGCTTTGACATAAATGTAGTTTCCATTTCAATTGTACTCAAAAATCCTGACTGCAAACCTAATGGAAACACCATAGGTTAACTTTCCACATGATTACGAGAAGTTTGGAAGTTGTTTCATGGCTGTACACATCAACACAAAAAAGTTGTTATCTCAGTGCATGCAATGCTTAGACAATACAAATAGTATACATTTCAGTTTTTCACCAAAGCACTTACTACAAACCTAATGGAATCACCTTAGGTTAACTTCCCAAATAATTCTGAGATGTCTGAAAGTTGTTTCAAACCTGTGCACAGAAAGACAAAAAAGTTGATTCTCAGTGAATAGAATGCTTTGACATAAAAGTAGTTTCCATTTCAATTGTACTCAAAAGTTCTGACTGCAAACCTAATGGTAACACTTTAGATTAACTTTCCACATGATTATGAGTAGTTTGAAAGTTGTTTCATGGCTGTACACATCTACACAAAAAAGTTGCTATCTCAGTGCATGCAATGCTTAGACAATACAAGTAGTATACATTTCAATTTTACACCAAAGCACTTACTACAAACCTAATGGAAACACTGTAGGTTAACTTCCCACATGATTCTGAGATGTCTGAAAGTTGTATCATACCTGTGCACATAAAGACAAAAAAGTTGATTTCTCAGTGAATAGAATGCTTTGACATAAATGTAGTTTCCATTTCAATTGTACTCAAAAGTCCTGACTGCAAACCTAATGGAAACACCATAGGTTAACTTTCCACATGATTATGAGAAGTTTGAAAGTTGTTTAATGGCTGTACACATCTACACAAAAAAGTTGTTATCTCAGTGCATGCAATGCTTAGAAAATACAAATAAAATACATTTGAATTTTACACCAAAGCACTTACTGCAAACCTAATGGAAACACTTTAGGTTAACTTCCCACATGATTCTGAGATCTCTGAAAGTTGTTTCATTCCTGTGCACATAAAGACAAAAAAGTTGATTTCTCAGTGAATAGAATGCTTTGACATAAATGTAGTTTCCATTTCAATTATACTCAAAAGTCCTGACTGCAAACCTAATGGAAACACCATAGGTTAACTTTCCACATGATTACGAGAAGTTTGGAAGTTGTTTCATGGCTGTACACATCAACACAAAAAAGTTGTTATCTCAGTGCATGCAATGCTTAGACAATACAAATAGTATACATTTCAGTTTTTCACCAAAGCACTTACTACAAACCTAATGGAATCACCTTAGGTTAACTTCCCAAATAATTCTGAGATGTCTGAAAGTTGTTTCAAACCTGTGCACATAAAGACAAAAAAGTTGATTCTCAGTGAATAGAATGCTTTGACATAAAAGTAGTTTCCATTTCAATTGTACTCAAAAGTTCTGACTGCAAACCTAATGGTAACACTTTAGATTAACTTTCCACATGATTATGAGTAGTTTGAAAGTTGTTTCATGGCTGTACACATCTACACAAAAAAGTTGCTATCTCAGTGCATGCAATGCTTAGACAATACAAGTAGTATACATTTCAATTTTACACCAAAGCACTTACTACAAACCTAATGGAAACACTGTAGGTTAACTTCCCACATGATTCTGAGATGTCTGAAAGTTGTATCATACCTGTGCACATAAAGACAAAAAAGTTGATTTCTCAGTGAATAGAATGCTTTGACATAAATGTAGTTTCCATTTCAATTGTACTCAAAAGTCCTGACTGCAAACCTAATGGAAACACCATAGGTTAACTTTCCACATGATTATGAGAAGTTTGAAAGTTGTTTAATGGCTGTACACATCTACACAAAAAAGTTGTTATCTCAGTGCATGCAATGCTTAGAAAATACAAATAAAATACATTTGAATTTTACACCAAAGCACTTACTGCAAACCTAATGGAAACACTTTAGGTTAACTTCCCACATGATTCTGAGATCTCTGAAAGTTGTTTCATTCCTGTGCACATAAAGACAAAAAAGTTGATTTCTCAGTGAATAGAATGCTTTGACATAAATGTAGTTTCCATTTCAATTGTACTCAAAAGTCCTGACTGCAAACTGAATGGAAACACGTTAGGTTAAGTTTCCACATGATTATCAGTAGTTTGAAAGTTGTTTCTTGGCTGTACACATCAACACAAAAAAGTTGTTATCTCAGTGCATGCAATGCTTAGACAATACAAATAGTATACATTTCAGTTTTTCACCAAAGCACTTACTACAAACCTAATGGAATCACCTTAGGTTAACTTCCCACATAATTCTGAGATGTCTGAAAGTTGTTTCATTCCTGTACACATAAAGACAAAAAAGTTGATTTCTCAGTGAATAGAATGCTTTGACATAAATGTAGTTTCCATTTCAATTGTACTCAAAAGTCCTGACTGCAAACCTAATGGAAACACCATAGGTTAACTTTCCACATGATTATGAGAAGTTTGAAAGTTGTTTCATGGCTGTACACATCAACACAAAAAAGTTGTTATCTCAGCGCATGCAATGCTTAGACAATACAAATAGCATACATTTCAATTTTACACCAAAGCACTTACTGCAAACCTAATGGAAACACTTTAGGTTAACTTCCCACATGATTCTGAGATGTCTGAAAGTTGTTTCATACCTGTGCACATAAAGACAAAAAAGTTGATTTCTCAGTGAATAGAATGCTTTGACATAAATGTAGTTTCCATTTCAATTGTACTCAAAAGTCCTGACTGCAAACCTACTGGAAACACCATAGGTTAACTTTCCACATGATTATGAGAAGTTTGAAAGTTGTTTCATGGCTGTACACATCAGCACAAAAAAGTTGTTATCTCAGCGCATGCAATGCTTAGACAATACAAATAGCATACATTTCAATTTTACACCAAAGCACTTACTGCAAACCTAATGGAAACACTTTAGGTTAACTTCCCACATGATTCTGAGATGTCTGAAAGTTGTTTCATACCTGTGCACATAAAGACAAAAAAGTTGATTTCTCAGTGAATAGAATGCTTTGACATAAATGTAGTTTCCATTTCAATTGTACTCAAAAATCCTGACTGCAAACCTAATGGAAACACCATAGGTTAACTTTCCACATGATTACGAGAAGTTTGGAAGTTGTTTCATGGCTGTACACATCAACACAAAAAAGTTGTTATCTCAGTGCATGCAATGCTTAGACAATACAAATAGTATACATTTCAGTTTTTCACCAAAGCACTTACTACAAACCTAATGGAATCACCTTAGGTTAACTTCCCAAATAATTCTGAGATGTCTGAAAGTTGTTTCAAACCTGTGCACATAAAGACAAAAAATTTGATTCTCAGTGAATAGAATGCTTTGACATAAAAGTAGTTTCCATTTCAATTGTACTCAAAAGTTCTGACTGCAAACCTAATGGTAACACTTTAGATTAACTTTCCACATGATTATGGGTAGTTTGAAAGTTGTTTCATGGCTGTACACATCTACACAAAAAAGTTGCTATCTCAGTGCATGCAATGCTTAGACAATACAAGTAGTATACATTTCAATTTTACACCAAAGCACTTACTACAAACCTAATGGAAACACTGTAGGTTAACTTCCCACATGATTCTGAGATGTCTGAAAGTTGTATCATACCTGTGCACATAAAGACAAAAAAGTTGATTTCTCAGTGAATAGAATGCTTTGACATAAATGTAGTTTCCATTTCAATTGTACTCAAAAGTCCTGACTGCAAACCTAATGGAAACACCATAGGTTAACTTTCCACATGATTATGAGAAGTTTGAAAGTTGTTTAATGGCTGTACACATCTACACAAAAAAGTTGTTATCTCAGTGCATGCAATGCTTAGAAAATACAAATAAAATACATTTGAATTTTACACCAAAGCACTTACTGCAAACCTAATGGAAACACTTTAGGTTAACTTCCCACATGATTCTGAGATCTCTGAAAGTTGTTTCATTCCTGTGCACATAAAGACAAAAAAGTTGATTTCTCAGTGAATAGAATGCTTTGACATAAATGTAGTTTCCATTTCAATTGTACTCAAAAGTCCTGACTGCAAACCTAATGGAAACACCATAGGTTAACTTTCCACATGATTACGAGAAGTTTGGAAGTTGTTTCATGGCTGTACACATCAACACAAAAAAGTTGTTATCTCAGTGCATGCAATGCTTAGACAATACAAATAGTATACATTTCAGTTTTTCACCAAAGCACTTACTACAAACCTAATGGAATCACCTTAGGTTAACTTCCCAAATAATTCTGAGATGTCTGAAAGTTGTTTCAAACCTGTGCACATAAAGACAAAAAAGTTGATTCTCAGTGAATAGAATGCTTTGACATAAAAGTAGTTTCCATTTCAATTGTACTCAAAAGTTCTGACTGCAAACCTAATGGTAACACTTTAGATTAACTTTCCACATGATTATGAGTAGTTTGAAAGTTGTTTCATGGCTGTACACATCTACACAAAAAAGTTGCTATCTCAGTGCATGCAATGCTTAGACAATACAAGCAGTATACATTTCAATTTTACACCAAAGCACTTACTACAAACCTAATGGAAACACTGTAGGTTAACTTCCCACATGATTCTGAGATGTCTGAAAGTTGTATCATACCTGTGCACATAAAGACAAAAAAGTTGATTTCTCAGTGAATAGAATGCTTTGACATAAATGTAGTTTCCATTTCAATTGTACTCAAAAGTCCTGACTGCAAACCTAATGGAAACACCATAGGTTAACTTTCCACATGATTATGAGAAGTTTGAAAGTTGTTTAATGGCTGTACACATCTACACAAAAAAGTTGTTATCTCAGTGCATGCAATGCTTAGAAAATACAAATAAAATACATTTGAATTTTACACCAAAGCACTTACTGCAAACCTAATGGAAACACTTTAGGTTAACTTCCCACATGATTCTGAGATCTCTGAAAGTTGTTTCATTCCTGTGCACATAAAGACAAAAAAGTTGATTTCTCAGTGAATAGAATGCTTTGACATAAATGTAGTTTCCATTTCAATTGTACTCAAAAGTCCTGACTGCAAACTGAATGGAAACACGTTAGGTTAAGTTTCCACATGATTATCAGTAGTTTGAAAGTTGTTTCTTGGCTGTACACATCAACACAAAAAAGTTGCTATCTCAGTGCATGCAATGCTTAGACAATACCAGTAGTATACATTTCAATTTTACACGAAAGCACTTACTACAAACCTAATGGAAACACTGTAGGTTAACTTCCCACATGATTCTGAGATGTCTGAAAGTTGTTTCATACCTGTGCACATAAAGATAAAAAAGTTGATTTCTCAGTGAATAGAATGCTTTGACATAAATGTAGTTTCCATTTCAATTGTACTCAAAAGTCCTGACTGCAAACCTAATGGAAACACCATAGGTTAACTTTCCACATGATTACGAGAAGTTTGAAAGTTGTTTCATGGCTGTACACATCAACACAAAAAAGTTGTTATCTCAGTGCATGCAATGCTTAGACAATACAAATAGTATACATTTCAGTTTTTCACCAAAGCACTTACTACAAACCTAATGGAATCACCTTAGGTTAACTTCCCACATAATTCTGAGATGTCTGAAAGTTGTTTCATTCCTGTACACATAAAGACAAAAAAGTTGATTTCTCAGTGAATAGAATGCTTTGACATAAATGTAGTTTCCATTTCAATTGTACTCAAAAGTCCTGACTGCAAACCTAATGGAAACACTTTAGGTTAACTTTCCACATGATTATGAGTAGTTTGAAAGTTGTTTCATGGCTGTACACATCTACACAAAAAAGTTGTTATCTCAGTGCATGCAATGCTTGGACAATACAAATAGTATACATTTCAAATTTACACCAAAGCTCTTACTACAAACCTAATGGAAACACTTTAGGTTAACTTCCCACATGATTCTGAGATGTCTGAAAGTTGTTTCATACCTGTGCACATAAAGACAAAAAAGTTGATTTCTCAGTGAATAGAATGCTTTGACATAAAAGTAGTTTCCATTTCAATTGTACTCAAAAGTCCTGACTGCAAACCTAATGGAAACACCATAGGTTAACTTTCCACATGATTATGAGAAGTTTGAAAGTTGTTTCATGGCTGTACACATCAACACAAAAAAGTTGTTATCTCAGCGCATGCAATGCTTAGACAATACAAATAGCATACATTTCAATTTTACACCAAAGCACTTACTGCAAACCTAATGGAAACACTTTAGGTTAACTTCCCACATGATTCTGAGATGTCTGAAAGTTGTTTCATACCTGTGCACATAAAGACAAAAAAGTTGATTTCTCAGTGAATAGAATGCTTTGACATAAAAGTAGTTTCCATTTCAATTGTACTCAAAAGTTCTGACTGGAAACCTAATGGTAACACTTTAGATTAACTTTCCACATGATTATGAGTAGTTTGAAAGTTGTTTCATGGCTGTACACATCTACACAAAAAAGTTGCTATCTCAGTGCATGCAATGCTTAGACAATACAAGTAGTATACATTTCAATTTTACACCAAAGCACTTACTACAAACCTAATGGAAACACTGTAGGTTAACTTCCCACATGATTCTGAGATGTCTGAAAGTTGTATCATACCTGTGCACATAAAGACAAAAAAGTTGATTTCTCAGTGAATAGAATGCTTTGACATAAATGTAGTTTCCATTTCAATTGTACTCAAAAGTCCTGACTGCAAACCTAATGGAAACACCATAGGTTAACTTTCCACATGATTATGAGAAGTTTGAAAGTTGTTTAATGGCTGTACACATCTACACAAAAAAGTTGTTATCTCAGTGCATGCAATGCTTAGAAAATACAAATAAAATACATTTGAATTTTACACCAAAGCACTTACTGCAAACCTAATGGAAACACTTTAGGTTAACTTCCCACATGATTCTGAGATCTCTGAAAGTTGTTTCATTCCTGTGCACATAAAGACAAAAAAGTTGATTTCTCAGTGAATAGAATGCTTTGACATAAATGTAGTTTCCATTTCAATTGTACTCAAAAGTCCTGACTGCAAACTGAATGGAAACACGTTAGGTTAAGTTTCCACATGATTATCAGTAGTTTGAAAGTTGTTTCTTGGCTGTACACATCAACACAAAAAAGTTGCTATCTCAGTGCATGCAATGCTTAGACAATACCAGTAGTATACATTTCAATTTTACACGAAAGCACTTACTACAAACCTAATGGAAACACTGTAGGTTAACTTCCCACATGATTCTGAGATGTCTGAAAGTTGTTTCATACCTGTGCACATAAAGACAAAAAAGTTGATTTCTCAGTGAATAGAATGCTTTGACATAAATGTAGTTTCCATTTCAATTGTACTCAAAAGTCCTGACTGCAAACCTAATGGAAACACCATAGGTTAACTTTCCACATGATTACGAGAAGTTTGAAAGTTGTTTCATGGCTGTACACATCAACACAAAAAAGTTGTTATCTCAGTGCATGCAATGCTTAGACAATACAAATAGTATACATTTCAGTTTTTCACCAAAGCACTTACTACAAACCTAATGGAATCACCTTAGGTTAACTTCCCACATAATTCTGAGATGTCTGAAAGTTGTTTCATTCCTGTACACATAAAGACAAAAAAGTTGATTTCTCAGTGAATAGAATGCTTTGACATAAAAGTAGTTTCCATTTCAATTGTACTCAAAAGTCCTGACTGCAAACCTAATGGAAACACTTTAGGTTAACTTTCCACATGATTATGAGTAGTTTGAAAGTTGTTTCATGGCTGTACACATCTACACAAAAAAGTTGCTATCTCAGTGCATGCAATGCTTGGACAATACAAATAGTATACATTTCAAATTTACACCAAAGCTCTTACTACAAACCTAATGGAATCACTTTAGGTTAACTTCCCACATGATTCTGAGATGTCTGAAAGTTGTTTCATACCTGTGCACATAAAGACAAAAAAGTTGATTTCTCAGTGAATAGAATGCTTTGACATAAAAGTAGTTTCCATTTCAATTGTACTCAAAAGTCCTGACTGCAAACCTAATGGAAACACCATAGGTTAACTTTCCACATGATTATGAGAAGTTTGAAAGTTGTTTCATGGCTGTACACATCAACACAAAAAAGTTGTTATCTCAGCGCATGCAATGCTTAGACAATACAAATAGCATACATTTCAATTTCACACCAAAGCACTTACTGCAAACCTAATGGAAACACTTTAGGTTAACTTCCCACATGATTCTGAGATGTCTGAAAGTTGTTTCATACCTGTGCACATAAAGACAAAAAAGTTGATTTCTCAGTGAATAGAATGCTTTGACATAAATGTAGTTTCCATTTCAATTGTACTCAAAAGTCCTGACTGCAAACCTACTGGAAACACCATAGGTTAACTTTCCACATGATTATGAGAAGTTTGAAAGTTGTTTCATGGCTGTACACATCAACACAAAAAAGTTGTTATCTCAGCGCATGCAATGCTTAGACAATACAAATAGCATACATTTCAATTTTACACCAAAGCACTTACTGCAAACCTAATGGAAACACTTTAGGTTAACTTCCCACATGATTCTGAGATGTCTGAAAGTTGTTTCATACCTGTGCACATAAAGACAAAAAAGTTGATTTCTCAGTGAATAGAATGCTTTGACATAAATGTAGTTTCCATTTCAATTGTACTCAAAAATCCTGACTGCAAACCTAATGGAAACACCATAGGTTAACTTTCCACGTGATTACGAGAAGTTTGGAAGTTGTTTCATGGCTGTACACATCAACACAAAAAAGTTGTTATCTCAGTGCATGCAATGCTTAGACTATACAAATAGTATACATTTCAGTTTTTCACCAAAGCACTTACTACAAACCTAATGGAATCACCTTAGGTTAACTTCCCAAATAATTCTGAGATGTCTGAAAGTTGTTTCAAACCTGTGCACATAAAGACAAAAAAGTTGATTCTCAGTGAATAGAATGCTTTGACATAAAAGTAGTTTCCATTTCAATTGTACTCAAAAGTTCTGACTGCAAACCTAATGGTAACACTTTAGATTAACTTTCCACATGATTATGAGTAGTTTGAAAGTTGTTTCATGGCTGTACACATCTACACAAAAAAGTTGCTATCTCAGTGCATGCAATGCTTAGACAATACAAGTAGTATACATTTCAATTTTACACCAAAGCACTTACTACAAACCTAATGGAAACACTGTAGGTTAACTTCCCACATGATTCTGAGATGTCTGAAAGTTGTATCATACCTGTGCACATAAAGACAAAAAAGTTGATTTCTCAGTGAATAGAATGCTTTGACATAAATGTAGTTTCCATTTCAGTTGTACTCAAAAGTCCTGACTGCAAACCTAATGGAAACACCATAGGTTAACTTTCCACATGATTATGAGAAGTTTGAAAGTTGTTTAATGGCTGTACACATCTACACAAAAAAGTTGTTATCTCAGTGCATGCAATGCTTAGAAAATACAAATAAAATACATTTGAATTTTACACCAAAGCACTTACTGCAAACCTAATGGAAACACTTTAGGTTAACTTCCCACATGATTCTGAGATCTCTGAAAGTTGTTTCATTCCTGTGCACATAAAGACAAAAAAGTTGATTTCTCAGTGAATAGAATGCTTTGACATAAATGTAGTTTCCATTTCAATTGTACTCAAAAGTCCTGACTGCAAACCTAATGGAAACACCATAGGTTAACTTTCCACATGATTACGAGAAGTTTGGAAGTTGTTTCATGGCTGTACACATCAACACAAAAAAGTTGTTATCTCAGTGCATGCAATGCTTAGACAATACAAATAGTATACATTTCAGTTTTTCACCAAAGCACTTACTACAAACCTAATGGAATCACCTTAGGTTAACTTCCCAAATAATTCTGAGATGTCTGAAAGTTGTTTCAAACCTGTGCACATAAAGACAAAAAAGTTGATTCTCAGTGAATAGAATGCTTTGACATAAAAGTAGTTTCCATTTCAATTGTACTCAAAAGTTCTGACTGCAAACCTAATGGTAACACTTTAGATTAACTTTCCACATGATTATGAGTAGTTTGAAAGTTGTTTCATGGCTGTACACATCTACACAAAAAAGTTGCTATCTCAGTGCATGCAATGCTTAGACAATACAAGTAGTATACATTTCAATTTTACACCAAAGCACTTACTACAAACCTAATGGAAACACTGTAGGTTAACTTCCCACATGATTCTGAGATGTCTGAAAGTTGTATCATACCTGTGCACATAAAGACAAAAAAGTTGATTTCTCAGTGAATAGAATGCTTTGACATAAATGTAGTTTCCATTTCAATTGTACTCAAAAGTCCTGACTGCAAACCTAATGGAAACACCATAGGTTAACTTTCCACATGATTATGAGAAGTTTGAAAGTTGTTTAATGGCTGTACACATCTACACAAAAAAGTTGTTATCTCAGTGCATGCAATGCTTAGAAAATACAAATAAAATACATTTGAATTTTACACCAAAGCACTTACTGCAAACCTAATGGAAACACTTTAGGTTAACTTCCCACATGATTCTGAGATCTCTGAAAGTTGTTTCATTCCTGTGCACATAAAGACAAAAAAGTTGATTTCTCAGTGAATAGAATGCTTTGACATAAATGTAGTTTCCATTTCAATTGTACTCAAAAGTCCTGACTGCAAACTGAATGGAAACACGTTAGGTTAAGTTTCCACATGATTATCAGTAGTTTGAAAGTTGTTTCTTGGCTGTACACATCAACACAAAAAAGTTGCTATCTCAGTGCATGCAATGCTTAGACAATACCAGTAGTATACATTTCAATTTTACACGAAAGCACTTACTACAAACCTAATGGAAACACTGTAGGTTAACTTCCCACATGATTCTGAGATGTCTCAAAGTTGTTTCATACCTGTGCACATAAAGACAAAAAAGTTGATTTCTCAGTGAATAGAATGCTTTGACATAAATGTAGTTTCCATTTCAATTGTACTCAAAAGTCCTGACTGCAAACCTAATGGAAACACCATAGGTTAACTTTCCACATGATTACGAGAAGTTTGAAAGTTGTTTCATGGCTGTACACATCAACACAAAAAAGTTCTTATCTCAGTGCATGCAATGCTTAGACAATACAAATAGTATACATTTCAGTTTTTCACCAAAGCACTTACTACAAACCTAATGGAATCACCTTAGGTTAACTTCCCACATAATTCTGAGATGTCTGAAAGTTGTTTCATTCCTGTACACATAAAGACAAAAAAGTTGATTTCTCAGTGAATAGAATGCTTTGACATAAATGTAGTTTCCATTTCAATTGTACTCAAAAGTCCTGACTGCAAACCTAATGGAAACACTTTAGGTTAACTTTCCACATGATTATGAGTAGTTTGAAAGTTGTTTCATGGCTGTACACATCTACACAAAAAAGTTGCTATCTCAGTGCATGCAATGCTTGGACAATACAAATAGTATACATTTCAAATTTACACCAAAGCTCTTACTACAAACCTAATGGAAACACTTTAGGTTAACTTCCCACATGATTTTGAGATGTCTGAAAGTTGTTTCATACCTGTGCACATAAAGACAAAAAAGTTGATTTCTCAGTGAATAGAATGCTTTGACATAAAAGTAGTTTCCATTTCAATTGTACTCAAAAGTCCTGACTGCAAACCTAATGGAAACACCATAGGTTAACTTTCCACATGATTATGAGAAGTTTGAAAGTTGTTTCATGGCTGTACACATCAACACAAAAAAGTTGTTATCTCAGCGCATGCAATGCTTAGACAATACAAATAGCATACATTTCAATTTTACACCAAAGCACTTACTGCAAACCTAATGGAAACACTTTAGGTTAACTTCCCACATGATTCTGAGATGTCTGAAAGTTGTTTCATACCTGTGCACATAAAGACAAAAAAGTTGATTTCTCAGTGAATAGAATGCTTTGACATAAAAGTAGTTTCCATTTCAATTGTACTCAAAAGTTCTGACTGCAAACCTAATGGTAACACTTTAGATTAACTTTCCACATGATTATAAGTAGTTTGAAAGTTGTTTCATGGCTGTACACATCTACACAAAAAAGTTGCTATCTCAGTGCATGCAATGCTTAGACAATACAAGTAGTATACATTTCAATTTTACACCAAAGCGCTTACTACAAACCTAATGGAAACACTGTAGGTTAACTTCCCACATGATTCTGAGATGTCTGAAAGTTGTATCATACCTGTGCACATAAAGACAAAAAAGTTGATTTCTCAGTGAATAGAATGCTTTGACATAAATGTAGTTTCCATTTCAATTGTACTCAAAAGTCCTGACTGCAAACCTAATGGAAACACCATAGGTTAACTTTCCACATGATTATGAGAAGTTTGAAAGTTGTTTAATGGCTGTACACATCTACACAAAAAAGTTGTTATCTCAGTGCATGCAATGCTTAGAAAATACAAATAAAATACATTTGAATTTTACACCAAAGCACTTACTGCAAACCTAATGGAAACACTTTAGGTTAACTTCCCACATGATTCTGAGATCTCTGAAAGTTGTTTCATTCCTGTGCACATAAAGACAAAAAAGTTGATTTCTCAGTGAATAGAATGCTTTGACATAAATGTAGTTTCCATTTCAATTGTACTCAAAAGTCCTGACTGCAAACTGAATGGAAACACGTTAGGTTAAGTTTCCACATGATTATCAGTAGTTTGAAAGTTGTTTCTTGGCTGTACACATCAACACAAAAAAGTTGCTATCTCAGTGCATGCAATGCTTAGACAATACCAGTAGTATACATTTCAATTTTACACGAAAGCACTTACTACAAACCTAATGGAAACACTGTAGGTTAACTTCCCACATGATTCTGAGATGTCTGAAAGTTGTTTCATACCTGTGCACATAAAGACAAAAAAGTTGATTTCTCAGTGAATAGAATGCTTTGACATAAATGTAGTTTCCATTTCAATTGTACTCAAAAGTCCTGACTGCAAACCTAATGGAAACACCATAGGTTAACTTTCCACATGATTACGAGAAGTTTGAAAGTTGTTTCATGGCTGTACACATCAACACAAAAAAGTTGTTATCTCAGTGCATGCAATGCTTAGACAATACAAATAGTATACATTTCAGTTTTTCACCAAAGCACTTACTACAAACCTAATGGAATCACCTTAGGTTAACTTCCCACATAATTCTGAGATGTCTGAAAGTTGTTTCATTCCTGTACACATAAAGACAAAAAAGTTGATTTCTCAGTGAATAGAATGCTTTGACATAAATGTAGTTTCCATTTCAATTGTACTCAAAAGTCCTGACTGCAAACCTAATGGAAACACTTTAGGTTAACTTTCCACATGATTATGAGTAGTTTGAAAGTTGTTTCATGGCTGTACACATCTACACAAAAAAGTTGCTATCTCAGTGCATGCAATGCTTGGACAATACAAATAGTATACATTTCAAATTTACACCAAAGCTCTTACTACAAACCTAATGGAATCACTTTAGGTTAACTTCCCACATGATTCTGAGATGTCTGAAAGTTGTTTCATACCTGTGCACATAAAGACAAAAAAGTTGATTTCTCAGTGAATAGAATGCTTTGACATAAAAGTAGTTTCCATTTCAATTGTACTCAAAAGTCCTGACTGCAAACCTAATGGAAACACCATAGGTTAACTTTCCACATGATTATGAGAAGTTTGAAAGTTGTTTCATGGCTGTACACATCAACACAAAAAAGTTGTTATCTCAGCGCATGCAATGCTTAGACAATACAAATAGCATACATTTCAATTTTACACCAAAGCACTTACTGCAAACCTAATGGAAACACTTTAGGTTAACTTCCCACATGATTCTGAGATGTCTGAAAGTTGTTTCATACCTGTGCACATAAAGACAAAAAAGTTGATTTCTCAGTGAATAGAATGCTTTGACATAAATGTAGTTTCCATTTCAATTGTACTCAAAAGTCCTGACTGCAAACCTAATGGAAACACCATAGGTTAACTTTCCACATGATTACGAGAAGTTTGGAAGTTGTTTCATGGCTGTACACATCAACACAAAAAAGTTGTTATCTCAGTGCATGCAATGCTTAGACAATACAAATAGTATACATTTCAGTTTTTCACCAAAGCACTTACTACAAATCTAATGGAATCACCTTAGGTTAACTTCCCAAATAATTCTGAGATGTCTGAAAGTTGTTTCAAACCTGTGCACATAAAGACAAAAAAGTTGATTCTCAGTGAATAGAATGCTTTGACATAAAAGTAGTTTCCATTTCAATTGTACTCAAAAGTTCTGACTGCAAACCTAATGGTAACACTTTAGATTAACTTTCCACATGATTATGAGTAGTTTGAAAGTTGTTTCATGGCTGTACACATCTACACAAAAAAGTTGCTATCTCAGTGCATGCAATGCTTAGACAATACAAGTAGTATACATTTCAATTTTACACCAAAGCACTTACTACAAACCTAATGGAAACACTGTAGGTTAACTTCCCACATGATTCTGAGATGTCTGAAAGTTGTATCATACCTGTGCACATAAAGACAAAAAAGTTGATTTCTCAGTGAATAGAATGCTTTGACATAAATGTAGTTTCCATTTCAATTGTACTCAAAAGTCCTGACTGCAAACCTAATGGAAACACCATAGGTTAACTTTCCACATGATTATGAGAAGTTTGAAAGTTGTTTAATGGCTGTACACATCTACACAAAAAAGTTGTTATCTCAGTGCATGCAATGCTTAGAAAATACAAATAAAATACATTTGAATTTTACACCAAAGCACTTACTGCAAACCTAATGGAAACACTTTAGGTTAACTTCCCACATGATTCTGAGATCTCTGAAAGTTGTTTCATTCCTGTGCACATAAAGACAAAAAAGTTGATTTCTCAGTGAATAGAATGCTTTGACATAAATGTAGTTTCCATTTCAATTGTACTCAAAAGTCCTGACTGCAAACCTAATGGAAACACCATCGGTTAACTTTCCACATGATTACGAGAAGTTTGGAAGTTGTTTCATGGCTGTACACATCAACACAAAAAAGTTGTTATCTCAGTGCATGCAATGCTTAGACAATACAAATAGTATACATTTCAGTTTTTCACCAAAGCACTTACTACAAACCTAATGGAATCACCTTAGGTTAACTTCCCAAATAATTCTGAGATGTCTGAAAGTTGTTTCAAACCTGTGCACATAAAGACAAAAAAGTTGATTCTCAGTGAATAGAATGCTTTGACATAAAAGTAGTTTCCATTTCAATTGTACTCAAAAGTTCTGACTGCAAACCTAATGGTAACACTTTAGATTAACTTTCCACATGATTATGAGTAGTTTGAAAGTTGTTTCATGGCTGTACACATCTACACAAAAAAGTTGCTATCTCAGTGCATGCAATGCTTAGACAATACAAGTAGTATACATTTCAATTTTACACCAAAGCACTTACTACAAACCTAATGGAAACACTGTAGGTTAACTTCCCACATGATTCTGAGATGTCTGAAAGTTGTATCATACCTGTGCACATAAAGACAAAAAAGTTGATTTCTCAGTGAATAGAATGCTTTGACATAAATGTAGTTTCCATTTCAATTGTACTCAAAAGTCCTGACTGCAAACCTAATGGAAACACCATAGGTTAACTTTCCACATGATTATGAGAAGTTTGAAAGTTGTTTAATGGCTGTACACATCTACACAAAAAAGTTGTTATCTCAGTGCATGCAATGCTTAGAAAATACAAATAAAATACATTTGAATTTTACACCAAAGCACTTACTGCAAACCTAATGGAAACACTTTAGGTTAACTTCCCACATGATTCTGAGATCTCTGAAAGTTGTTTCATTCCTGTGCACATAAAGACAAAAAAGTTGATTTCTCAGTGAATAGAATGCTTTGACATAAATGTAGTTTCCATTTCAATTGTACTCAAAAGTCCTGACTGCAAACTGAATGGAAACACGTTAGGTTAAGTTTCCACATGATTATCAGTAGTTTGAAAGTTGTTTCTTGGCTGTACACATCAACACAAAAAAGTTGCTATCTCAGTGCATGCAATGCTTAGACAATACCAGTAGTATACATTTCAATTTTACACGAAAGCACTTACTACAAACCTAATGGAAACACTGTAGGTTAACTTCCCACATGATTCTGAGATGTCTGAAAGTTGTTTCATACCTGTGCACATAAAGACAAAAAAGTTGATTTCTCAGTGAATAGAATGCTTTGACATAAATGTAGTTTCCATTTCAATTGTACTCAAAAGTCCTGACTGCAAACCTAATGGAAACACCATAGGTTAACTTTCCACATGATTACGAGAAGTTTGGAAGTTGTTTCATGGCTGTACACATCAACACAAAAAAGTTGTTATCTCAGTGCATGCAATGCTTAGACAATACAAATAGTATACATTTCAGTTTTTCACCAAAGCACTTACTACAAACCTAATGGAATCACCTTAGGTTAACTTCCCAAATAATTCTGAGATGTCTGAAAGTTGTTTCAAACCTGTGCACATAAAGACAAAAAAGTTGATTCTCAATGAATAGAATGCTTTGACATAAAAGTAGTTTCCATTTCAATTGTACTCAAAAGTTCTGACTGCAAACCTAATGGTAACACTTTAGATTAACTTTCCACATGATTATGAGTAGTTTGAAAGTTGTTTCATGGCTGTACACATCTACACAAAAAAGTTGCTATCTCAGTGCATGCAATGCTTAGACAATACAAGTAGTATACATTTCAATTTTACACCAAAGCACTTACTACAAACCTAATGGAAACACTGTAGGTTAACTTCCCACATGATTCTGAGATGTCTGAAAGTTGTATCATACCTGTGCACATAAAGACAAAAAAGTTGATTTCTCAGTGAATAGAATGCTTTGACATAAATGTAGTTTCCATTTCAATTGTACTCAAAAGTCCTGACTGCAAACCTAATGGAAAAACCATAGGTTAACTTTCCACATGATTATGAGAAGTTTGAAAGTTGTTTAATGGCTGTACACATCTACACAAAAAAGTTGTTATCTCAGTGCATGCAATGCTTAGAAAATACAAATAAAATACATTTGAATTTTACACCAAAGCACTTACTGCAAACCTAATGGAAACACTTTAGGTTAACTTCCCACATGATTCTGAGATCTCTGAAAGTTGTTTCATTCCTGTGCACATAAAGACAAAAAAGTTGATTTCTCAGTGAATAGAATGCTTTGACATAAATGTAGTTTCCATTTCAATTGTACTCAAAAGTCCTGACTGCAAACTGAATGGAAACACGTTAGGTTAAGTTTCCACATGATTATCAGTAGTTTGAAAGTTGTTTCTTGGCTGTACACATCAACACAAAAAAGTTGCTATCTCAGTGCATGCAATGCTTAGACAATACCAGTAGTATACATTTCAATTTTACACGAAAGCACTTACTACAAACCTAATGGAAACACTGTAGGTTAACTTCCCACATGATTCTGAGATGTCTGAAAGTTGTTTCATACCTGTGCACATAAAGACAAAAAAGTTGATTTCTCAGTGAATAGAATGCTTTGACATAAATGTAGTTTCCATTTCAATTGTACTCAAAAGTCCTGACTGCAAACCTAATGGAAACACCATAGGTTAACTTTCCACATGATTACGAGAAGTTTGAAAGTTGTTTCATGGCTGTACACATCAACACAAAAAAGTTGTTATCTCAGTGCATGCAATGCTTGGACAATACAAATAGTATACATTTCAAATTTACACCAAAGCTCTTACTACAAACCTAATGGAAACACTTTAGGTTAACTTCCCACATGATTCTGAGATGTCTGAAAGTTGTTTCATACCTGTGCACATAAAGACAAAAAAGTTGATTTCTCAGTGAATAGAATGCTTTGACATAAAAGTAGTTTCCATTTCAATTGTACTCAAAAGTCCTGACTGCAAACCTAATGGAAACACCATAGGTTAACTTTCCACATGATTATGAGAAGTTTGAAAGTTGTTTCATGGCTGTACACATCAACACAAAAAAGTTGTTATCTCAGCGCATGCAATGCTTAGACAATACAAATAGCATACATTTCAATTTTACACCAAAGCACTTACTGCAAACCTAATGGAAACACTTTAGGTTAACTTCCCACATGATTCTGAGATGTCTGAAAGTTGTTTCATACCTGTGCACATAAAGACAAAAAAGTTGATTTCTCAGTGAATAGAATGCTTTGACATAAAAGTAGTTTCCATTTCAATTGTACTCAAAAGTTCTGACTGGAAACCTAATGGTAACACTTTAGATTAACTTTCCACATGATTATGAGTAGTTTGAAAGTTGTTTCATGGCTGTACACATCTACACAAAAAAGTTGCTATCTCAGTGCATGCAATGCTTAGACAATACAAGTAGTATACATTTCAATTTTACACCAAAGCACTTACTACAAACCTAATGGAAACACTGTAGGTTAACTTCCCACATGATTCTGAGATGTCTGAAAGTTGTATCATACCTGTGCACATAAAGACAAAAAAGTTGATTTCTCAGTGAATAGAATGCTTTGACATAAATGTAGTTTCCATTTCAATTGTACTCAAAAGTCCTGACTGCAAACTGAATGGAAACACGTTAGGTTAAGTTTCCACATGATTATCAGTAGTTTGAAAGTTGTTTCTTGGCTGTACACATCAACACAAAAAAGTTGCTATCTCTGTGCATGCAATGCTTAGACAATACCAGTAGTATACATTTCAATTTTACACGAAAGCACTTACTACAAACCTAATGGAAACACTGTAGGTTAACTTCCCACATGATTCTGAGATGTCTGAAAGTTGTTTCATACCTGTGCACATAAAGACAAAAAAGTTGATTTCTCAGTGAATAGAATGCTTTGACATAAATGTAGTTTCCATTTCAATTGTACTCAAAAGTCCTGACTGCAAACCTAATGGAAACACCATAGGTTAACTTTCCACATGATTACGAGAAGTTTGAAAGTTGTTTCATGGCTGTACACATCAACACAAAAAAGTTGTTATCTCAGTGCATGCAATGCTTAGACAATACAAATAGTATACATTTCAGTTTTTCACCAAAGCACTTACTACAAACCTAATGGAATCACCTTAGGTTAACTTCCCACATAATTCTGAGATGTCTGAAAGTTGTTTCATTCCTGTACACATAAAGACAAAAAAGTTGATTTCTCAGTGAATAGAATGCTTTGACATAAATGTAGTTTCCATTTCAATTGTACTCAAAAGTCCTGACTGCAAACCTAATGGAAACACTTTAGGTTAACTTTCCACATGATTATGAGTAGTTTGAAAGTTGTTTCATGGCTGTACACATCTACACAAAAAAGTTGCTATCTCAGTGCATGCAATGCTTGGACAATACAAATAGTATACATTTCAAATTTACACCAAAGCTCTTACTACAAACCTAATGGAATCACTTTAGGTTAACTTCCCACATGATTCTGAGATGTCTGAAAGTTGTTTCATACCTGTGCACATAAAGACAAAAAAGTTGATTTCTCAGTGAATAGAATGCTTTGACATAAAAGTAGTTTCCATTTCAATTGTACTCAAAAGTCCTGACTGCAAACCTAATGGAAACACCATAGGTTAACTTTCCACATGATTATGAGAAGTTTGAAAGTTGTTTCATGGCTGTACAAATAGACAATACAAATAGCATACATTTCAATTTTACACCAAAGCACTTACTGCAAACCTAATGGAAACACTTTAGGTTAACTTCCCACATGATTCTGAGATGTCTGAAAGTTGTTTCATACCTGTGCACATAAAGACAAAAAAGTTGATTTCTCAGTGAATAGAATGCTTTGACATAAATGTAGTTTCCATTTCAATTGTACTCAAAAGTCCTGACTGCAAACCTACTGGAAACACCATAGGTTAACTTTCCACATGATTATGAGAAGTTTGAAAGTTGTTTCATGGCTGTACACATCAACACAAAAAAGTTGTTATCTCAGCGCATGCAATGCTTAGACAATACAAATAGCATACATTTCAATTTTACACCAAAGCACTTACTGCAAACCTAATGGAAACACTTTAGGTTAACTTCCCACATGATTCTGAGATGTCTGAAAGTTGTTTCATACCTGTGCACATAAAGACAAAAAAGTTGATTTCTCAGTGAATAGAATGCTTTGACATAAATGTAGTTTCCATTTCAATTGTACTCAAAAATCCTGACTGCAAACCTAATGGAAACACCATAGGTTAACTTTCCACGTGATTACGAGAAGTTTGGAAGTTGTTTCATGGCTGTACACATCAACACAAAAAAGTTGTTATCTCAGTGCATGCAATGCTTAGACTATACAAATAGTATACATTTCAGTTTTTCACCAAAGCACTTACTACAAACCTAATGGAATCACCTTAGGTTAACTTCCCAAATAATTCTGAGATGTCTGAAAGTTGTTTCAAACCTGTGCACATAAAGACAAAAAAGTTGATTCTCAGTGAATAGAATGCTTTGACATAAAAGTAGTTTC
Source organism: Mobula birostris (assembly GCF_030028105.1). Taxonomy (NCBI): domain Eukaryota; kingdom Metazoa; phylum Chordata; class Chondrichthyes; order Myliobatiformes; family Myliobatidae; genus Mobula; species Mobula birostris. The sequence continues at coordinate 180,635 of NW_027278499.1, forward strand.
CATTTCAATTGTACTCAAAAGTTCTGACTGCAAACCTAATGGTAACACTTTAGATTAACTTTCCACATGATTATGAGTAGTTTGAAAGTTGTTTCATGGCTGTACACATCTACACAAAAAAGTTGCTATCTCAGTGCATGCAATGCTTAGACAATACAAGTAGTATACATTTCAATTTTACACCAAAGCACTTACTACAAACCTAATGGAAACACTGTAGGTTAACTTCCCACATGATTCTGAGATGTCTGAAAGTTGTATCATACCTGTGCACATAAAGACAAAAAAGTTGATTTCTCAGTGAATAGAATGCTTTGACATAAATGTAGTTTCCATTTCAATTGTACTCAAAAGTCCTGACTGCAAACCTAATGGAAACACCATAGGTTAACTTTCCACATGATTATGAGAAGTTTGAAAGTTGTTTAATGGCTGTACACATCTACACAAAAAAGTTGTTATCTCAGTGCATGCAATGCTTAGAAAATACAAATAAAATACATTTGAATTTTACACCAAAGCACTTACTGCAAACCTAATGGAAACACTTTAGGTTAACTTCCCACATGATTCTGAGATCTCTGAAAGTTGTTTCATTCCTGTGCACTTAAAGACAAAAAAGTTGATTTCTCAGTGAATAGAATGCTTTGACATAAATGTAGTTTCCATTTCAATTGTACTCAAAAGTCCTGACTGCAAACCTAATGGAAACACCATAGGTTAACTTTCCACATGATTACGAGAAGTTTGGAAGTTGTTTCATGGCTGTACACATCAACACAAAAAAGTTGTTATCTCAGTGCATGCAATGCTTAGACAATACAAATAGTATACATTTCAGTTTTTCACCAAAGCACTTACTACAAACCTAATGGAATCACCTTAGGTTAACTTCCCAAATAATTCTGAGATGTCTGAAAGTTGTTTCAAACCTGTGCACATAAAGACAAAAAAGTTGATTCTCAGTGAATAGAATGCTTTGACATAAAAGTAGTTTCCATTTCAATTGTACTCAAAAGTTCTGACTGCAAACCTAATGGTAACACTTTAGATTAACTTTCCACATGATTATGAGTAGTTTGAAAGTTGTTTCATGGCTGTACACATCTACACAAAAAAGTTGCTATCTCAGTGCATGCAATGCTTAGACAATACAAGTAGTATACATTTCAATTTTACACCAAAGCACTTACTACAAACCTAATGGAAACACTGTAGGTTAACTTCCCACATGATTCTGAGATGTCTGAAAGTTGTATCATACCTGTGCACATAAAGACAAAAAAGTTGATTTCTCAGTGAATAGAATGCACTTAGAATGCACAATAGAATGAACATAAATGTAGTTTCCATTTCAATTGTACTCAAAAGTCCTGACTGCAAACCTAATGGAAACACCATAGGTTAACTTTCCACATGATTATGAGAAGTTTGAAAGTTGTTTAATGGCTGTACACATCTACACAAAAAAGTTGTTATCTCAGTGCATGCAATGCTTAGAAAATACAAATAAAATACATTTGAATTTTACACCAAAGCACTTACTGCAAACCTAATGGAAACACTTTAGGTTAACTTCCCACATGATTCTGAGATCTCTGAAAGTTGTTTCATTCCTGTGCACATAAAGACAAAAAAGTTGATTTCTCAGTGAATAGAATGCTTTGACATAAATGTAGTTTCCATTTCAATTGTACTCAAAAGTCCTGACTGCAAACTGAATGGAAACACGTTAGGTTAAGTTTCCACATGATTATCAGTAGTTTGAAAGTTGTTTCTTGGCTGTACACATCAACACAAAAAAGTTGCTATCTCAGTGCATGCAATGCTTAGACAATACCAGTAGTATACATTTCAATTTTACACGAAAGCACTTACTACAAACCTAATGGAAACACTGTAGGTTAACTTCCCACATGATTCTGAGATGTCTGAAAGTTGTTTCATACCTGTGCACATAAAGACAAAAAAGTTGATTTCTCAGTGAATAGAATGCTTTGACATAAATGTAGTTTCCATTTCAATTGTACTCAAAAGTCCTGACTGCAAACCTAATGGAAACACCATAGGTTAACTTTCCACATGATTACGAGAAGTTTGAAAGTTGTTTCATGGCTGTACACATCAACACAAAAAAGTTCTTATCTCAGTGCATGCAATGCTTAGACAATACAAATAGTATACATTTCAGTTTTTCACCAAAGCACTTACTACAAACCTAATGGAATCACCTTAGGTTAACTTCCCACATAATTCTGAGATGTCTGAAAGTTGTTTCATTCCTGTACACATAAAGACAAAAAAGTTGATTTCTCAGTGAATAGAATGCTTTGACATAAATGTAGTTTCCATTTCAATTGTACTCAAAAGTCCTGACTGCAAACCTAATGGAAACACTTTAGGTTAACTTTCCACATGATTATGAGTAGTTTGAAAGTTGTTTCATGGCTGTACACATCTACACAAAAAAGTTGCTATCTCAGTGCATGCAATGCTTGGACAATACAAATAGTATACATTTCAAATTTACACCAAAGCTCTTACTACAAACCTAATGGAAACACTTTAGGTTAACTTCCCACATGATTTTGAGATGTCTGAAAGTTGTTTCATACCTGTGCACATAAAGACAAAAAAGTTGATTTCTCAGTGAATAGAATGCTTTGACATAAAAGTAGTTTCCATTTCAATTGTACTCAAAAGTCCTGACTGCAAACCTAATGGAAACACCATAGGTTAACTTTCCACATGATTATGAGAAGTTTGAAAGTTGTTTCATGGCTGTACACATCAACACAAAAAAGTTGTTATCTCAGCGCATGCAATGCTTAGACAATACAAATAGCATACATTTCAATTTTACACCAAAGCACTTACTGCAAACCTAATGGAAACACTTTAGGTTAACTTCCCACATGATTCTGAGATGTCTGAAAGTTGTTTCATACCTGTGCACATAAAGACAAAAAAGTTGATTTCTCAGTGAATAGAATGCTTTGACATAAATGTAGTTTCCATTTCAATTGTACTCAAAAGTCCTGACTGCAAACCTAATGGAAACACCATAGGTTAACTTTCCACATGATTACGAGAAGTTTGAAAGTTGTTTCATGGCTGTACACATCAACACAAAAAAGTTGTTATCTCAGTGCATGCAATGCTTAGACAATACAAATAGTATACATTTCAGTTTTTCACCAAAGCACTTACTACAAACCTAATGGAATCACCTTAGGTTAACTTCCCACATAATTCTGAGATGTCTGAAAGTTGTTTCATTCCTGTACACATAAAGACAAAAAAGTTGATTTCTCAGTGAATAGAATGCTTTGACATAAATGTAGTTTCCATTTCAATTGTACTCAAAAGTCCTGACTGCAAACCTAATGGAAACACTTTAGGTTAACTTTCCACATGATTATGAGTAGTTTGAAAGTTGTTTCATGGCTGTACACATCTACACAAAAAAGTTGCTATCTCAGTGCATGCAATGCTTGGACAATACAAATAGTATACATTTCAAATTTACACCAAAGCTCTTACTACAAACCTAATGGAATCACTTTAGGTTAACTTCCCACATGATTCTGAGATGTCTGAAAGTTGTTTCATACCTGTGCACATAAAGACAAAAAAGTTGATTTCTCAGTGAATAGAATGCTTTGACATAAAAGTAGTTTCCATTTCAATTGTACTCAAAAGTCCTGACTGCAAACCTAATGGAAACACCATAGGTTAACTTTCCACATGATTATGAGAAGTTTGAAAGTTGTTTCATGGCTGTACACATCAACACAAAAAAGTTGTTATCTCAGCGCATGCAATGCTTAGACAATACAAATAGCATACATTTCAATTTTACACCAAAGCACTTACTGCAAACCTAATGGAAACACTTTAGGTTAACTTCCCACATGATTCTGAGATGTCTGAAAGTTGTTTCATACCTGTGCACATAAAGACAAAAAAGTTGATTTCTCAGTGAATAGAATGCTTTGACATAAATGTAGTTTCCATTTCAATTGTACTCAAAAGTCCTGACTGCAAACCTAATGGAAACACCATAGGTTAACTTTCCACATGATTACGAGAAGTTTGGAAGTTGTTTCATGGCTGTACACATCAACACAAAAAAGTTGTTATCTCAGTGCATGCAATGCTTAGACAATACAAATAGTATACATTTCAGTTTTTCACCAAAGCACTTACTACAAATCTAATGGAATCACCTTAGGTTAACTTCCCAAATAATTCTGAGATGTCTGAAAGTTGTTTCAAACCTGTGCACATAAAGACAAAAAAGTTGATTCTCAGTGAATAGAATGCTTTGACATAAAAGTAGTTTCCATTTCAATTGTACTCAAAAGTTCTGACTGCAAACCTAATGGTAACACTTTAGATTAACTTTCCACATGATTATGAGTAGTTTGAAAGTTGTTTCATGGCTGTACACATCTACACAAAAAAGTTGCTATCTCAGTGCATGCAATGCTTAGACAATACAAGTAGTATACATTTCAATTTTACACCAAAGCACTTACTACAAACCTAATGGAAACACTGTAGGTTAACTTCCCACATGATTCTGAGATGTCTGAAAGTTGTATCATACCTGTGCACATAAAGACAAAAAAGTTGATTTCTCAGTGAATAGAATGCTTTGACATAAATGTAGTTTCCATTTCAATTGTACTCAAAAGTCCTGACTGCAAACCTAATGGAAACACCATAGGTTAACTTTCCACATGATTATGAGAAGTTTGAAAGTTGTTTAATGGCTGTACACATCTACACAAAAAAGTTGTTATCTCAGTGCATGCAATGCTTAGAAAATACAAATAAAATACATTTGAATTTTACACCAAAGCACTTACTGCAAACCTAATGGAAACACTTTAGGTTAACTTCCCACATGATTCTGAGATCTCTGAAAGTTGTTTCATTCCTGTGCACATAAAGACAAAAAAGTTGATTTCTCAGTGAATAGAATGCTTTGACATAAATGTAGTTTCCATTTCAATTGTACTCAAAAGTCCTGACTGCAAACCTAATGGAAACACCATCGGTTAACTTTCCACATGATTACGAGAAGTTTGGAAGTTGTTTCATGGCTGTACACATCAACACAAAAAAGTTGTTATCTCAGTGCATGCAATGCTTAGACAATACAAATAGTATACATTTCAGTTTTTCACCAAAGCACTTACTACAAACCTAATGGAATCACCTCAGGTTAACTTCCCAAATAATTCTGAGATGTCTGAAAGTTGTTTCAAACCTGTGCACATAAAGACAAAAAAGTTGATTCTCAGTGAATAGAATGCTTTGACATAAAAGTAGTTTCCATTTCAATTGTACTCAAAAGTTCTGACTGCAAACCTAATGGTAACACTTTAGATTAACTTTCCACATGATTATGAGTAGTTTGAAAGTTGTTTCATGGCTGTACACATCTACACAAAAAAGTTGCTATCTCAGTGCATGCAATGCTTAGACAATACAAGTAGTATACATTTCAATTTTACACCAAAGCACTTACTACAAACCTAATGGAAACACTGTAGGTTAACTTCCCACATGATTCTGAGATGTCTGAAAGTTGTATCATACCTGTGCACATAAAGACAAAAAAGTTGATTTCTCAGTGAATAGAATGCTTTGACATAAATGTAGTTTCCATTTCAATTGTACTCAAAAGTCCTGACTGCAAACCTAATGGAAACACCATAGGTTAACTTTCCACATGATTATGAGAAGTTTGAAAGTTGTTTAATGGCTGTACACATCTACACAAAAAAGTTGTTATCTCAGTGCATGCAATGCTTAGAAAATACAAATAAAATACATTTGAATTTTACACCAAAGCACTTACTGCAAACCTAATGGAAACACTTTAGGTTAACTTCCCACATGATTCTGAGATCTCTGAAAGTTGTTTCATTCCTGTGCACATAAAGACAAAAAAGTTGATTTCTCAGTGAATAGAATGCTTTGACATAAATGTAGTTTCCATTTCAATTGTACTCAAAAGTCCTGACTGCAAACTGAATGGAAACACGTTAGGTTAAGTTTCCACATGATTATCAGTAGTTTGAAAGTTGTTTCTTGGCTGTACACATCAACACAAAAAAGTTGCTATCTCAGTGCATGCAATGCTTAGACAATACCAGTAGTATACATTTCAATTTTACACGAAAGCACTTACTACAAACCTAATGGAAACACTGTAGGTTAACTTCCCACATGATTCTGAGATGTCTGAAAGTTGTTTCATACCTGTGCACATAAAGACAAAAAAGTTGATTTCTCAGTGAATAGAATGCTTTGACATAAATGTAGTTTCCATTTCAATTGTACTCAAAAGTCCTGACTGCAAACCTAATGGAAACACCATAGGTTAACTTTCCACATGATTACGAGAAGTTTGGAAGTTGTTTCATGGCTGTACACATCAACACAAAAAAGTTGTTATCTCAGTGCATGCAATGCTTAGACAATACAAATAGTATACATTTCAGTTTTTCACCAAAGCACTTACTACAAACCTAATGGAATCACCTTAGGTTAACTTCCCAAATAATTCTGAGATGTCTGAAAGTTGTTTCAAACCTGTGCACATAAAGACAAAAAAGTTGATTCTCAGTGAATAGAATGCTTTGACATAAAAGTAGTTTCCATTTCAATTGTACTCAAAAGTTCTGACTGCAAACCTAATGGTAACACTTTAGATTAACTTTCCACATGATTATGAGTAGTTTGAAAGTTGTTTCATGGCTGTACACATCTACACAAAAAAGTTGCTATCTCAGTGCATGCAATGCTTAGACAATACAAGTAGTATACATTTCAATTTTACACCAAAGCACTTACTACAAACCTAATGGAAACACTGTAGGTTAACTTCCCACATGATTCTGAGATGTCTGAAAGTTGTATCATACCTGTGCACATAAAGACAAAAAAGTTGATTTCTCAGTGAATAGAATGCTTTGACATAAATGTAGTTTCCATTTCAATTGTACTCAAAAGTCCTGACTGCAAACCTAATGGAAAAACCATAGGTTAACTTTCCACATGATTATGAGAAGTTTGAAAGTTGTTTAATGGCTGTACACATCTACACAAAAAAGTTGTTATCTCAGTGCATGCAATGCTTAGAAAATACAAATAAAATACATTTGAATTTTACACCAAAGCACTTACTGCAAACCTAATGGAAACACTTTAGGTTAACTTCCCACATGATTCTGAGATCTCTGAAAGTTGTTTCATTCCTGTGCACATAAAGACAAAAAAGTTGATTTCTCAGTGAATAGAATGCTTTGACATAAATGTAGTTTCCATTTCAATTGTACTCAAAAGTCCTGACTGCAAACTGAATGGAAACACGTTAGGTTAAGTTTCCACATGATTATCAGTAGTTTGAAAGTTGTTTCTTGGCTGTACACATCAACACAAAAAAGTTGCTATCTCAGTGCATGCAATGCTTAGACAATACCAGTAGTATACATTTCAATTTTACACGAAAGCACTTACTACAAACCTAATGGAAACACTGTAGGTTAACTTCCCACATGATTCTGAGATGTCTGAAAGTTGTTTCATACCTGTGCACATAAAGACAAAAAAGTTGATTTCTCAGTGAATAGAATGCTTTGACATAAATGTAGTTTCCATTTCAATTGTACTCAAAAGTCCTGACTGCAAACCTAATGGAAACACCATAGGTTAACTTTCCACATGATTACGAGAAGTTTGAAAGTTGTTTCATGGCTGTACACATCAACACAAAAAAGTTGTTATCTCAGTGCATGCAATGCTTAGACAATACAAATAGTATACATTTCAGTTTTTCACCAAAGCACTTACTACAAACCTAATGGAATCACCTTAGGTTAACTTCCCACATAATTCTGAGATGTCTGAAAGTTGTTTCATTCCTGT